>NC_068983.1:116741872-116756246 GCF_001194135.2 Octopus bimaculoides
ACACACACACACACACACACACACACACACACACACACACACACACACACACACACACACACACAAACACAGACAAACAGTGGTTCGGTAAAAGAGGTTATTCTATGTACCAAGTGTGAAAAATAAGTACTGCGATCGATTTGTTTGACTAAAACGCTTCAAGTAAACGATAAGAGACAGAAGTGAGATATAAAACACACACAAAATAACATACTAAACAGATTCTGTTTTCAGGTAAACTGTTTTAATTGCGATTGGTCCTACATTTTGCAGCTTGAAATCAATATACACACCCTTTTTTAGTATCTGAGACAACCCTCGAAGGAAAATCACTTGCATTGCCGATGTAACTGAATTCAAATGATTACTTTTGATAAAATGCAAATACATGAAATGGATTAATGTAGTTCAAAGTCATCGAGTATAATTTTAGTTTTACTTTCATTGAATTTCTGAGCTACCAGAAAATGCTCATGCATTAAGGAAAGGTTGTCTCAGAATGGTTTAAATATAATTCTGCTAAGGCGCAGGAGTGGATGTGTGGTAAGTAGCTTGCTTACCAACCACATGGTTCCGGGTTCAGTCCCACTGCGTAGCACCTTGGGCAAGTGTCTTCTACTATAGCCTCGGGCCGACCAAAGTCTTGTGAGTGGATTTGGTAGACGGAAACTGAAAGAAGCCCGTCGTATATATATGTTATGTATATATATATGTGTGTGTGTGTCTGTGTTTGTCCCCTAGCATTGCTTGACAAACGATGCTGGTGTGTTTATGTCCCCGTAAATTAGCGGTTCGACAAAAGAGACCCATATAATAAGTACTAGACTTACAAAGAATAAGTCCTGGGGTCGATTTGCTCGACTAAAGGCGGTGCTCCAGCATGGCCGCAGTCAGATGACTGAAACAAGTAAAAGAATAAAAGAGGAACTTATTCCAGCATATTAGAATTTAAGTTAAAAAAGAAAACAGCAAAAGAAAAAGAAATCATTATACTAACACACACTATCCATTTGGAGAAGATAATAGGCAGACACAAATATGAATATTTCTCTCCTGAAGTGAGTTTTTAAAATCAATTATTGAAAGAACAAAAAGAAAACAAAACAAAAGAATGCTAGCATGTATGACATTAAAATGTTATTCCGAACTCGTTTAGTCGATACAAATTAGAATGTCAGTTGATCGTGATAGGAAAATCATGAGCGAAAATGTATTTCTATGGGTTGCATACTTACATATACACGTCGTATATACAAAGCTACGCGTATTCATACATACACAGACACAGCAGACACACACACACACACACACACACACACACACACACACACACACACACACACACACACACACACACACACACACACACACACATCTGCACTGCTTCATATTGGTTCGAGAACGATATAATGGAATCGAATGCACCCCATAGTGCAGAGGAAACCTCATCAGGTTAAATCAGGTTACATATATTAAACGTGGACCGCGGAATTCCTTACGTAGATCCTGCGATAAAACTGAAGTAGCCCGGTTGTCGCCTGGTAGCCGTGAGTGGTGAATGTGCTCTCAAGGCACACTGCTAGGGATTTACCTAAAACAAAATTTGGATACTACATTTTAAGGTCTTCTAGCTAAACTTTAATCTTAAATACAACATATTCACATACATACATACATACATACATACATACATACATACATACTTACATGCATACATACATACATGCATGCATACACACACATACATACATACTTACATACATACGTACATACATACATGTGAGTGTGTGTATGTCTCTGTGCGTGTGTGTGTTTATTTGCACGTGTGCGTGTGCGCGCGTGCGCATGCGTGTGTGCAGAATCTTTTAAAACCAGGCACATATATATAAGCATTATCCAAGCTTAATTAGATTTCCTTTGAAGAAAACCAAACAATATCCATGCAAATATGGGCTTCTATGAATCACACAACACTTTACACTTTACAAGTACGAAGGACAATTGAGGTTAAGACTAAGACAAAAGTAATTCACAATCGAGCATAACATATGTATATTCCCATCATCATCTGCCCAAATCGATATCACCATAGTGTGTGTACGGATTTAAATAAATGTATACACACATACACACACAAACAAACAAATAGATTACGCAAACAAAGCCATGAACCGCGTACAAAGAGCGGGAAAGACAAAAACACTATCTTAAATACGCTATACAGCTTCTGACATTTTGAATAATAAAACAAGTGAAACGAACTGGAAATCTTCATCCATTTTGGATGCCTTGAATCACTGATTAGAACTCGTATCGTTCTGTAAACATAATATCTATCAAATAAATACGAAATACAACATTGTTTATTTCTTCCACATAACTAAAATAACTTAATCGAGAGACCAATATCTCGGTCATAATGCGTGAACACTTAATGTACTTCACTCATAAAATCACGTTGTTTACACCTTTCCACACATTTCCTTCATTATTCCCGATCCTCTTTTTACTTGCAGTTGGCAGCATGAAAAATTGCGTTTAAGGAAATTGATACATACATACACACATACTGCCCCTGATCATCGCCGCCGCTGGCTCGCTCGAATGCGGTGGTGGTATCGAACGCACGATAAACCTGCGATCCATCCAATTCGTAAGCCGCGGCCGGGCCCCCTCGCCTTAATCTTCGTCGGCCCTCTAACATTGCAGCAGCAGCAGCGTGTTCGCTCTCGCTGTCGACCGCACAATCTTCATCCAGCCGGCGCCCGCCCGACAACCAGAGCGCTCGGCCGACGGTGCTACACGCTTTGCGGCTCCACGACCCTCTTTTCTCTCTTCCTTCTCTTTATTTCTCTTATCTATGATCCTTACTCAACCGCCGTTGGCACGGAATACATACATATATACATGCATACATGCATACATACATACATACGTGTGTGTTTGTGTGTGTGTGTGTGTGTGTCTGTCTGTCTTTGTGCGTGTGTCTCTGTGCGATTGTGTGTCTCTCTCTGCACGTATGTGTGTGTGCGCGTGCGCATGCTTGTGTGCAGAATCTCTCAAAACCGAGCACATATATATAAGCATTATATATATGCTTTATATAAGCATTATATATATATATATATGTATACACATAATATAAGGATCAGCAAAAGTTACTTCACCAACATACTGAAAATTTAGAAATAACAGTAAAAACTACTAATTCTAACTACAATTAAGTCTCCATCGGATAGCGATATTCATGATTCACACAGATAAAAGAGGGAACCCAAACAAAACAAACCTGCCGTTAGTCAATCATGTACGACGTTCCGTGTTTAGAATTTTATAAAAATCCGTTACACTCTTCAGCAATCCCTGCCCTATATATATATTTATATATAAGCATTATATATATATATGTGCGTGTGTGTGTTTATATATATATATGTATATAAAATCTTTTGCAAGAAGATAAAAATTTCAGTTGTCAGTACTTTACATCCGAAAACGAAATGGTGCTTACAGTGATTTATAAGACTTAGATGGGATAATAATAAAAATTGTAATAAATAGAAAAAAATATAATAAAAATAATACGATATAAAATGCAAAGGAAGTAAGATATAAGAACATGAAAACCGTGTATGCGTGTGTATATACACGTATTCGAGGAAGAATAAATAGAGTTCAGTAATACGAGATGAAGGTAAAATTAGTTAAAAATCATGAAAAGGAAAAAATCATTTAAAATGATTTTAAGGAACTGTAGTGACAGTCCGTATTCCGCTCCATCGATTAGTATTTCTTTCTTCAGGGTTTACTGTTTGTGGTAAGGTTCAGTTAAAATTCTACATGATGAATTCCTATTGGTGGGTGGATGTCGAATGATTAAAAATATAACTGGCGAAATTGATACAGGATCATCCAAAGTTTATAATGAGTAAATTATCGCCGTTTTATATTTTTATTTCGCACATGTGCATTGTTATTGATTTTGTCAACTACACAGTAGAGTCAGTTGGGCACCGTCTGGTAGAAAAACAGCACCATGATGCAATTCACTGCGAGAAATTTGGAAACGACATGCTGTATTGATTCGGTTTCGTGCCGGAAGCTCCAACACGAACATTTTAGAGAGTTTGGTTGTCAATCTGACAACAGTGCAGAAGATTCGAAAAGAGTTAGATGAGTCTAATGGCGAATATGAAGGTACAGTAGTTCGGAAAACTCAGTCTAATAGTTCTGATAAGAAAAGAATTTGTTGGTGTGATCCAGGCCATAATTGGCAACGATCCCTCCCAGTTAAACAGGTCCATTGCCAGGGACACGGGAGTGGCAGAGTTTCTTATCAGGCAGTTAGTGCTTGAAGACATTTGGTTTTCCTCATACGAGATGGGAAAGGACCAATTTTTATTCCAAGCCATCAAGGACAAGAAGAAAGACCGCGCTACGAAGCTTTTGAACAAACTCAAGCACGCTCTCCAACCGAACATGCTTTGGTTTTTCTTAGACGAGAAAAATTTCTGCCGTGTCTCCAAAACATGTACCGAGAGTGATAAAAAACAAACATCCAGTCAACATCATAGTGTTTGGAGTGATCACTAGTGATGGCGAAGTTATGCCTCCATTTATCTTCCCACAAGGCCTCACAATCAACAAGGAGGCCTGCATCAAGTGCCTGGAGGAGCTGATGCTGCCCTGGCTGAGGAGGATGGCTGCTGGAAGACCCTGTGTCCGGCAACAGGACTCTGCACCCAGCCACACATGCAAGAGAACCCAGTCATGGCTGTCGGACAATTTCTGAGACCACATCACCCTAACATCTGGTTGCCTAATTCCCCAGACTGTAACCCTCTTGATTATTATGTGTGGGGCGCAGTTGAATGAGAGACCTACAAAACTCTTTGTAAAACAACAGATGACCTGAAGGCAAGGATTATGGCAGCATTCACCAACTTACACTAGGAGACTGTTCAGAAGATTTGTAAGAGATTCCAAAGTCATCTGGAGGCCGTGGTTAAAGCCAATGGAAATTTTATTGAATAAATTTACTTTTTACTATTTCAGGATATTTTTATGTAATTTTGGTAAATATATCTCTTAAAATGTAATGTTAGTGCTATTTTGCTTTTTGTGTAATTTAGACGACAATTTATTCACTGCACCCTTTATATATACATATAACAAAACCTGGAACATTTTTTTGTATTATTTATTCACCATTACACATGTTTAATTTGCTAAAATAGGGGTTACAAAATTGTACATATTGGATAAATATGTAAAAAAATTCACATTAGAAATTCATAATAGAGAGAATAAAAATAGGACACAACTTGGTCTTTGAATAATTGGGAGTTGCCACAAACGTGAAAATATGCATGCATTATTACACACACACACACACACACACACACACACACACATTTGCGCACGCACATAAATGTATAAATGTATGCGTATGTATTGCTCCAGTTTTCAGAGACGCAAAATCTTGTTTGATATATAAGCTGCTGTTAATCAAAATGTGATCATCTAATTTCCGTATATTTTTTATCGAATAATGGCTGTGTCAAGAAGCTCGCTTCCGAACCACACAGTTCCGGGTTCAGTCCCACTGCGTGGCACTTTAGGCAAATGTCTTCTACTATAGCCTCGGGCCGACCAGATCCTTGTGAGGGGATTTGGTAGACGGAAACTGAAAGAATCCCGTTGTGTATATTATATATATATATATATATATATTTATGTGTGTGTTTTGCGTCTGTTTGTCCCCTTCATCACTTGACGACCAATGTTGGTGTGCGTACGCCCCCGTAACTTACCGGTTCGGCAAAAGTAACCGATACAATAAGTATTAAGAGTATAAAGAATAAATCCTGGGGTTGATTTCTTCGACTAAAAGGCAGTGCTCTAGCATGGCCGCAATCAAAATACTGAAACAAATAAAAGAATATAAGTATAATATTCTCTTTATTAGTCAGATATACCTAAAGTAATGGATCCAATATTTAGGCGACCGTTATGCGTTGTATTGGCTGCTGGGTATTTTTGAACAACAACAGTGTGAGAGCAACTCTGACTTGAAAAATTCGAAGCAGTTTGCCTCAAATTGATCAAAAATTTCAGTGTATTTCAGTATGTTAAAGTTCAAACGCAAATTATTGAACAGTATTATAAACTGTTGCTCAATGTCCCCCAGCTGCTAATTTTAATCTTAAAATTGGTAGCACTTGCAATTTTCAGGCACTTTTAATGGAAGTAAGGTTTGTCTCAGAATTGTTCCTCACATAGCAGTCATTCAGTAATATCCAGTAGTTGTAACGAAATCATTTAACACTCATGCGGCACAAATACACACACACACACACACACACACACACACACACACACACACACACACACACACACACACACACACACACACACACACACATGCAATTTGAATCATGAGATTTAAACTGGATAATAAGAAAGAATTACCGTATAAACTGAATTATGATTGTCATCCAACGACAGTTAGATCTCGTATTCTCAGAATGCATTTGCATCAATAAAATTTTGGAGAATATCAATGTTTACTTACAAAATATCAATACACACATAGCTACACACACATACACACACACTCACCCGAGCGCACGCACATATACATACACAAAACACACGTTTATATTGGGGAGATTCAGATGTCTATATTATTTAGCGTAATTTCTTACACTGAACATAGTACTTAAGTAAAATTTCAAATGTTCAGTTGTTGCAAATTATGTATTTATTGATATGAAACATTAGGTTATGTCCATGTAAACAACTGATGATTGCTTGATAACTGATATAATTGCACATTCCAATTCCATTAAAAAACAATAGGCTATCTATCAAATTTCCATTTAAATCAAAATAACTGAACACTGTGTTATCAAATGCAATGATTACGTGACTAAGTTAATGTATAATTTAATGTAATGTTTTTCAGGTCGCCTCAGTTGTTGGACAAGCGGACATGTTGTATACAATGTTCTGTTTGCTCGGTTTTCTAATTTATCATTATGGTCTCATGGCAAATAAGAGCAACAAAGGTAAGACATACATACGTACATACATACATATCTACCGATGAGACATATTGTTGTAGTTAGGATGATGTTGTTTTTAGGAGACTGTATGAGATCCGTCGAAAGGATAACCCCGAGGACAGAGAAATAAGAACTCGTAGTATGGGGGAAGCTATAGCCACTCATAATAAGAAAGGAATACCGGTAGAATGTTTCAGTGAAAACCTCAATAAAATGTTAGCCCAATAGACTTGATATAAGGATTTGTGTACAGTTGTGGAAATCAGCTGCCCGGATGTTAACATAAAGCTGAAGATCAGTGAAAAAGAGAATATCTATGCCGAACTATAGAGAAA
Source organism: Octopus bimaculoides (assembly GCF_001194135.2). Taxonomy (NCBI): domain Eukaryota; kingdom Metazoa; phylum Mollusca; class Cephalopoda; order Octopoda; family Octopodidae; genus Octopus; species Octopus bimaculoides. The sequence continues at coordinate 116,749,275 of NC_068983.1, forward strand.
TCAACAGTTACTCTATCTAGATTACATGTTCAGATTTTTACCTGTAAATACTGGGGCACTGGGATATGTAACACACTGCATAAATACCAATCTTGAGAAAGTAGGGTTCTCAAAACCAGAAAGGAGAAAGCCGATTCAAAGACTACAGATTCAATCCTTCACTAGAACTTTAAAAATCTGTAAAGCTTTTCCGAAGTTTAGTCTTTATATATATATGAGCATGTTTAAATATGCAAGTATATGCATGAGAAGACATATATAAAACAAAACATACGAGTCTTCACGTATACATACATACATACATACATACATACATACATACATACGTACGTACGTACGTACGTACATACAAATATACCCTGTTCCTAACGTTGAAATTCCAATGAAGGAGCCTTAGATCTAGGTTAGAACCAGCTCATTCTCTATTGGCAAGAAATTTTGAAATAAACCTGAATAACACACACACACACACACACACACACACACACACACACACACACACACGTGTGTGCAACTGATATGCTATATACCACTTCAGTTAGATTAAATAGATGCGAGATTGCTTTCCTTTTGGAAAAAGTGGAAAACAAACCATTAGAAATATTTTGCCTTATTTTTTACGTGTATTGTTAAGAACTTCAGCTTCGATATCACCGCAACATTTTGGGAAAAATGTGTTATTACATAGCCTGGGACTGGCCATTTTATTGAGTGAAATTTGGTTGTTAGAAACAACGTGGAAGCCAGTTGGAAAGTTAATCTGCCTCTTTGAATGTTCATGGCACAATTCTCATTGCTGCAACTATTGGTGCTACGTGTCTGTTTGAAGATTATGTTCCTTTATTCCATCAATCCCAAAGGCGTTAAAAGGAATACTGGCGCTGCTCTTCATCATCTTATCTCGCAATTAAAAACAATTATAGATACCTAATAAGCAAGTGCCAATCTCTTTTAAAATTCACATTTTTAGAGTATTATAATATTGACTAATATACATATATACACACATACATTTATACATATATACATATATGTGCCCCAAAGGGGAAGTAATAAATGGAAGTTGTATATATGCTTTGTAAAAATCTTGTAAAATGTGGACATAAACTACAAGTGCAAAGACTATATTTCATGTTTATAAAAGTTGAGTTGCATGTCGTAATTATATGGGATGCAGGTTTTCCTCTTACTTCACAGTTACTGGCCTAGACGTATCTCCAATCAAGTTTCTATTCTGAAAGTATGAATAGGAATTGATAGATTGGTACATGTTAGTCTGGTGATTGATTTTCTTTCAACCGGGTTTGATCCATTGCAAATTGAAACCTCAACAATGATGCTGTTCGCTTGCGTGAGCTGGTTGTAGGACTACCTATCCAAACCGACCTACTGTGTGTTTGTACGTAGGCCGATGAATTGTATTGGAGTGTGGTCGGGTGATTTGTTCTGGAGGCAGGGTATATTCTTTTATTCTTTTGCTTGTTTCAATCATTTGATTGCGGCCATGCGGGAGCACTGCCTTTAGTAGAACAAATCGATCCCAGGACTTATTCTTCGTAAGCCTAGTACTTATTCTATCGATCTCTTTTGTCGAACCACTAAGTTACGGGGACGTAAACACACCAGCAGGCGATGGTAGGGGGACAAACACAGACAGACAGGCCGACAGACAGACACGCGCGCACACACACACACACACGCACATATATACAGCAGGCTTCTTTCAGTTTCCGTCTATCAAATCCACTCACAAAGCTTCGGTCAGCCCGAGGCTATAGTAGAGGATACTTGCCCAAGCTGCCATGCAGTAGGACTGAGCCCAGAGCCATGTGGTTGGTAAGCAAGCTACTTACCACGCAGCCACTCCTGTGCCTGACGAAAATTACATCGAGCCACAAAAGGATGAAAGGCCGAGTTGACTTCAGCAGCATTTCAATTCTATCAAGGCATTCTATCCAACCTTCTCCCGACACTAATTCAACTATTATCTATCTATCTATCTATCTATCTATCTATCTATCTATCTATCTGTCTGTCTGTATGTATGTCTGACTGTCGGTCTGCCTGCCTGCCCGCCTGTCTGTTTGTCTATCTATCCATCTATCTATCTAGCTGTGTATCTGGTTTGTGTGTGTGTGCGCGCGCGAGTGTGTGTGTGTGTACGTTTTCTGTGCACATGTTGAATCTGTCTATCATTCATAGAATATGCTATAGGTCCTGTACTTCTTTAATATATGGACATATCACACCGCACTGTTTAGTGCTACCACCAAAACCATGTGTATTTTTAGCGGAGTTTTAGCAAACTTATGATTAAAGTTCATAGCAGGTGATATCATGAACCCATGATGTACCAACTCATTCTACATGTCCCAATACCAAAATCTAAAACCAAATGCACCAAACAACTTTCACTAATTATACTTCCATTCTCTAACATTGTATCCTTCTTGTAGGTTACATATCACACCTTAATTACATGTAAACCAGCCATTCTATTCTTCTCTGCGATACAAATCCCTCAACCTTTATTTCTTTTGTGTGAACACACTCAGTACTCAAACTTTATTCTGAAACATGGTGTTTACGTATAAGTAGATTCTACTGTCTCAAACAATCAGCTTTCTTTCCTCCGTAGCATCAACAAAAAGTACCACTTGCTCTGGGAGAAAGTTTTCTCCCCCGCTTATTCAAATGCGTTTACTTTCTTTACTTTTTGCCGAATTCTTTGAACCACGAGGAAGACTTTTTCATCTGCATCAAGAGGACTTTTGTTTTGATTTACCCCTTTCGCAAGTCATCCTTCTCAGTTACGTTAATGTCCATAGGCTTTCTCCGTTCTTACCGGTGTTCCTTACTGATGTCACTGTCGCAGAAACTGAATTTTGTGCAATCTTCAACACTGTAAATGAAACATTTTGAACTTATACGCGTTTCTGACAAAGAAAAACACAAAAACGCAAAAAAAACCCAGCAGCAACACAATAACAAAACAAACAAACAAACAAAAAGGCCCTAAACGCTCTAAACAACCTTGATCCCTTTCTCACAATTAAGCCCAACCTCTGTCAGACTACAACAGTTTCTTCATTTGTCACGTCGTCCTACCATTGTCTGACTGTAAACTACATACACATTACGCGCATACTATCTGACTTCTCCTATCTACCAGAACTTGTGGCACTCTCAGTCAAATGAATTGTTGGAAATCTACCAGTTCAATACTATTTCTGGTAAGACATGTATTTCACCCTCGGACCACCGAGATTATTCAGACTGATTCCTTAAACCATCTTTATTCATTGATACACTTCAGTTAATGAATCGCAGCCATGTTCCGTCTGTCGAGCTCTTTTACTGTTACAATAATGTCCCCGTGTCCTCTAAAATAGTAATAGCTGTACTATACCCGTAAAACCTTACGCGCTGCATTCAACCCTCTTCCATTCTTTGAATTTACTGTGCATCATCTCTCAATCCTGCAACAATTAAGTCCCACTTCCATCTGAAATACTTAAGCTCCCTTGAAGTCAGAGAATTCGCATACGTCTCTTACAGGCGTGAATCTGTAATCGTTCACGTTGTGCACGAACCACGAGGTTTGCATGTATGATGCAGATTACATCAACAGGTGTAGGAAAACTCTGAGAACAGCGAGAGAATGAGTAACCAGTTTTTTTCCAAACAAACATAATTTACAACATCTACGTGCGCGCGTGTGAGTATGTATGTGTAAGTGCGTGTGTATTTTTTATATGAATGTTCTATGTGTTTACGTATTGTATTGGTTTGTACTTTTGACCATTTATAGAAAGCGCAGTGGCCACAACCTTCAGCAGAATATTCGTAACTGGCTGGTGAAAAGAGAGGAGAAACAACGTTTCAGTGGTAACCAATATAACAGAGATCTAGTTCTAATGCCTTTAACAACGGGTGAATCCGTGAAAGGCAATCAAATGCCAAGTAATGTTGTTAAACTTGACAACCGTTTCATTCTACAAAGAAGAAAGATTGCAAATCATTCACGCAGTTTTCACTTTCCAATTACACAATCATGGCCTTGGTGGGCCGAGACTATGGTAAGGCGCACTTATTCAAAGTGCTTTTCAGCGAAATCGAACTCGGGATCACTTACTCCAGAAACAATATTTTTAATTGCACGGTCACTTATAGAGCTAAGGAAGTGGATGTATTATACATTTATCAAACATATCCAGCATTCCTGATAATACTTGTCTTATGAAGGAAATATGAATATGTTTGCATGAAACAAGTGAATTATAAATATGTGTTAAATCATAGTGAAATATAAATATGTGTTAAATCATAGTGAAATTAAGAAACACGCATTTGTAACTATATGCGTTGCACAAAGGGTTTTATTGATCAGCTATTTTATGTTAGATAGCTAATACTGTCTCTGAACTTGTTCATTCCAGCATGTGCTGGATTAAATAAGAAATATACATTTCCTTCTCCAATGATTTCGTCCGTTGAGACACGATTTTGTTAATGGAAGCAGAATAGTGTTGCAACTTGATTTTACTAAATGTTGCTAGTAAAAATATATCATCTTCCCCAGAAGGATGAAAAGCAAAATTGTAACTTGACAATTCTAAGAATTCTGTGTCGCCAAATTCAGTGTTTGATCTGAAACTCTCTTGTCAGCCATCACCATAAGACATCTAATAATCTTCATTGAACCAAAAAGAAATTTCTACGCATACACTAGATATGCTTTTTAGTGTATCTAAACCTCCCCAAATCACAGCATACGCTGTGATTGAATGAAATATAGGATAAGACGGCTGGAACACTTTATGATAAATCGGGATCGATCCGGTCCTAAAAGAAAATCTACAATTTTGTTCAGGGGGCTCTGTTAAATAGTTCACTACATATTCCTCAAAACAGTAATACAATTTTTGAAAGCCGTTCCACATTGAAAGAAAGTTAATTCTCCAATTCGATTTGAAGTGTGTATATTTTATTGTATTCGTACAATAAGGGGAATAATAAATGTTCGCTGCATTTATAACGATTGCTTAACCTATATATATACAGTGAGCTATAATAGTAAGAAATAAAAAAAAAAACATTACTGCAATTTATTTAAAACATTTCTACTGAGTTTAGAAAACTCAAATGGGGTTGTACATCATTCATAGACTTCTTATGTACAATATCTATGCAAGTTCTCCTGAGCTAGTCAATAATTTACTACTCATACTGAGATAACGGTGAACTTGTGATGTGTTGATTAATGATCCAATGTTAAAACGAAACGCTAAAACTTTGACCACAGAATTTGGTTCGGTTGACAAAATCTAGTACACTAGTTGATTTTACATTCATGTTATCGGCATAAATATGATGAACATTGTTGCATAGTATAAATATCGTTACTGTGCCATTTGTTCATACAATACTATTACAGTTGTATATAGCAAGAAAATACTATTAACTTTAAAAAATATTGATGTATCAACTGCACATATTGATAGCCATTTCCAATGTTGCAATAGACAGCATTGCAAAAAGTATTGTTTTAACAATACCTAAAAACTAGCCCATCATTTATCACATCTTTTGGCAAGTGGTATGGGGCAAGCTCAAATTGCGACGCGATTTAAATTATTAATCGATGCAATTTCAGTTATATTTTTCAATTTGTTATTCCTTTGGTAAGCCTTGATCAAAGGTGTTTCGAGACAAAAGAGATTAGTTCCAAACCAATGATTTATATTTTTAGCTTAAGCTAAAATATATGTAAGTTCATATTAGGGCTTGCAATCTGGGTTCAGTTTTCATTCTTTATCACAACTGAAAACCATACGTTCAGTTGTGTTAAAGGCTGAACGTGTGGTTGGCGCTAAGCAAGTAGAGTTCACATTAATCGTTAATAGAAATTTGATTTCGTTTAATACGATTAACTTTTTAAATATTTTTAAATATAACATTTTAAACATGTAATAAATATTGAAAATGAAGACATGTATCGTTTTCCCTCTTATATAGCACATTGGACTGGATTACACGTTACAATAACTGCTACATGTTCTCTTCTATATCCTCAATGTTTATCCTGTTACTCTGTTTTTGGACAATCTATACATTTTCAGTACATAAATTGTGCATCAAATATTAAATAAAGTTCTTTATTTTGAAGTCAAAATCTGTTGAAGTTTCTCCTGTTGTGTTCTCAAATAAACTCGCTTTCAGTTCCATAATAAATGAAGCACTATTTGGTAATTCCAATGCAGTATTACTCTATAGGTTTTCTCTGTCGCGTCTCAATAGATAAGTGTTAGAAACCAAATGTTATTAACATTTTCTTCACAATTGCCTGAAACAGCAGTCATTTCAGTTAACACAAAGTGTCTGCTTGCAACAAGTTGCAACAAAAATCTTTCAATATACACATTGCCTTCTTCAAAAGGAACACATTGGCAAATAGATATACAATAAATATACAAAATATGCAAACATATGGGAAAATGTCACTACTGGAACATCTTCGAACATGGATATGCTCATTTCGGGATATTAGACAAAATAATGCCAGCACCTTTATTTACATTGATGATACGGCTACATGTACTTATATATACATAAAATGTCGAAGCAGAGACATTAGTTTTAGTTCCAACTAGCAGTATAGCCCGGCTTTGCCCGGGATTAAGTTGGGATTATTAAGCTAATCAAGTTCTTTATTTCAAACCAAACTAAGTAACATGACGTCAAATTTGGGCAGAATCAGTGTTGCAACTGGAGCGCATGGGTTGCGAGTTTGATCGGCAGAGGTGATCAGGTTACACATGCCATCCCTTTGAAAACACCACCGCCATCATCTAACCTCTCTTTGCCCATGGGTTAGGAACCCTTCCAGTAAGGAAAATAGAATGACCAAAAGGGCTCCCGATTGTCTGTGTCAGAAGCGGTTCTGTTCAGATCACAACTATGTCTTAAGTA
>NC_068983.1:116757984-116762283 GCF_001194135.2 Octopus bimaculoides
ACACACACACACACACACACACACACACACACACACACACACACACACATCCTGCCTTATATATATTCGGATTATATGAGCAATATAGATATAGTGTCATTGTAATAAACACTATAAATACTTTCATTTTTAATACAGCTAATATGACTAAATATATTGCATTTACTTTCAGGAAATACATTTCTACGTAATGTAAACTGCCTTCTGATTGTATCAATGCTGACAGTTTTATCTACATTCAGCAAGGAACAAGGAATTATGACAATGGTGAGTATTTTTAATAGCAAAAAGAATTTTTGCTTCAGGACCCCTGGAGCTATTCAATACTATCACAAAATATAATCGACTGTTCTAATCCAGGCCACGTGCCTAATATTGTTGTATGCATAAAAGCATATTCCAACACATTTGATTGATTTGATTCTTAGAGATCAGAACAACATTTAAAAAATTAATATTGGTTTGTGACATAGGCACAAGGCCTCAGATTTGCTACATTAGAACAGTCAATTACATGACCTCAGTAATTACCTGCTCTTTATTTGATCGATCCTGAAAGGATAAAAGGCAAAAATGACCTGAATAAGATTATATTATGAAATAGCATTATAGACCTTGCTGATATTTGTTTCGGATCATTAGCCTGTGTTCTAATCACTCCAAGATTAACGTTTGCATTAATTAAAGAAAGTGCCAGCAAAGTAGTGGAGTGGGCCGATTTAAATGTATAATCCTTCTACATCGAATATATGATTTTGAGCAACAAAAATCAATATAATGATGAATATCTTAAGCAGAAGGTCCACCAATATCGAGTGGCTTCATTGTAGTGGATAATGTCAACCCCAGTTATTAACATCCATGTTTCTAATATTCATTCTAAGGATCTCTTACCGAAATTAATACAATTATAACTCTCCTTTAAAGACCCTGCTACACCGAAGAACACATTGAAGAAAAAAACAATGATATATATATTTTCTTTTATTGTTTTACTTGTTTGAGTTATTTGACTGTGGCCATGCTGGAGCAACGCCTTTAGTCGAAATAATCGACCCCAGGACTTATTTTTTGCAAACCTATTACTTATTCTATCGGTTTCTTTCGCCGAACCGCTAAATGAGGGGGACGTAAACACATCGTCACCGGTTGTTATGCGATGGTGGCAGTGGTGGTGGTGTGAGAGGGCGTCAAACACAGACACACAAACATATACATGTATACAGATATACGACGGGTGTCTTTCAATTTCCGTCTACCAAATCCATTCACAAGGCTTTGGTCGGCCCGCGTCTATAGAAGACAATTGCCCGGGACCATGTGGTTAGGGTTATATATGTTCAAGACATTAGAAATAAGAATGGAGAAACTGACATACTCATAAACTTTTTATAACAGTATTGTATACAGTATATCCATTTTGAATCTCTGTCCGACACATGATTCTGCTGCATAAATATCCCAAGACGTGGCATCCATTCGCATCATGTTGGTTTAATTGCATCATAAGTTCATCCAAGATATATGTATCCATGCAACTTTATTCAGGATGCTACCACTACGGACTTTTGAAGTGAACTGAAGAGTTCAGTGTTTGATAGTTTTATTCTATCTATAATTTAAGTTGTAGTTGTGTGTTTAGTGTAGAAGATAACAGAAGTTGTGAAATACGATATGACAATAACGTCTGTTATAATTTACACCTATAGTGAGCCTGAAGATTTAGTACTCAAAGAAGGGCTCATTAGGCCAGGATATGTTTTGCACACAGGCCGCATAACACACAGATAAAACAAAATTTCTGGATAAATAGATAGATTAAGATTAATTAACAAAGTACGAACTGAAAGGAAGATAAGTTTTCTAAAACAAATGTGGAGAGGAGTTTACATTAAGTCTGCTAAAATCTAAATCTAGTAAATTTACAATTATAGTCTAAGCAATTTTTCGTTATAATCGTATGCAAGTAATACTCTATTAAATATTTGTCTATGGGAAATATTCAAACAAGAAAAAGGCTTAGTAGTTGGAGAAGACCTCATTAAGTCAAGGTTTGCTTCATCCACAGACCATATCAGGTGAAGATAGAAAGAATTTTAAATGTAAATAAATAAATTAAGAGGAATTAAGAGAGTTGGGAACTGAAAATAAAAGAACAAACTAAGAGTGAGATAAAACGGTAGTTTATTGTTTGCTGTTTTATTATTAAAAGCTAACTATTGAAAATGCACAAGTTTTGTCTAGGTAATTTATCGGTGTACCATTATGTAAATAATATCTTCAAGCATAGATTACATTTCAGGCTCCCAATTTTATCAGGTAAAGTCATACTAATTATTTCCCGTTTAATAGCGAGCTTTGTGCTTCTGCCCAGGTTGTACCATACATTTCATCTCGATCATTAAAAATAAGTACATGGTCACTTGACCTTTGCTTAAAGCTAGTAGCCCATGATCATATGTAATAATGCGGAATTCCATCTAACTAGCAGTATATCTATAAACTGTGATTTTTGCTCAAGCATTGCTCGTTACGAGAACATATTTTGTTACGACAGCTACAAAGATGTTGAATAAGTACAAAGGTGTTGAATGAGATCAACACTATGTCTTGCTACTAGAACGCAGGTCAGGAACTTCGTTTATATTACTTATTATCCCACCAGTTTAGTAGTTTGAGTATAAGCTAAATTCTGTGTATTACTCAGTTCAGTATTCACTACAGTCAATTCTAATGAGTTTGGTATGGGATCAGTTATCTCCCTTCTAACATCTATTGTAGGCTCATTATTGTTTTCGCTCGCATTGTTAGCCAGTCCGGTATTTATAATCTCCCCTAGGTATATTTCTGTTATTTAACACAACATGTGCAAAGTTTGTGCCCAGAGGAGGAGCTACCGAATCATACATGCTGCAAGATCTTCCAGATTGTTGTAATCAGTATGGTTGATGCTCAGCAGTAAATTCTCCACACTGAACGTTAGAGAGAAAAATGCGGAAATAGCAGTTAAAGCACATTTGACGCACACCATATTACTGTATGGTATGTGTCGAGTGGGATTTGGCTGGTGAGGGGCAGATATGTTATATAATATATCAGATGGCAAGGTAAATTAGGTTATATGAAATAAAAATGATGGTGATAATGTTCCTGTTAAAGATTTCTTTCAAGGCATTTAGTCTAGTAAATCTTACTATGTTTTTATATTACATGGGATATCTATATAAAAGATTGTTAATGTCCACTATATTGCAGGGCGGCGAGCCAGCAGAGTCATCAACCGGGTGAATTGCTTAGTGGTATTTTGTACGTCTTCACGTTTTGAGTTCAAGATCAACTTTGCCTTTTATCCTTTCGGGGTCGATAAAATAATTACCATTTAAACACTGGGGGTCGATGTAATCTACATATCCCCTCCCACGAATTTGCTGGCCTTATGCCAAAATTTGAAACCAAAATTTACTGTATTGCGTTAGACTACTTCCGTCTTATGATGCTATAATTATATCTAATACCGATGATGTCGATTGATAGGGATCTTTCCTAAGCCGAAGAAGACGATATGTTGGGCTGTCAATATCTCTAAGCATGTATATTTCACGAGCCGAGTCGCTCGCGCAGATATAACCACAATTGAAGCCTTGAACATCGCTTTTTGAGACAAGAGTAGTTGCTTTTCTACATTTTCCATAGCTTGTCTTGAAGCATTGTAAGCCTCACTCCTCTGGCATGTCTCAATTTCTTATAATTTAGATACTCTATGCAATTTATTTTTCCTCTTCCAGAATAATATAGCATGTGTTGAGAGAGATTTGACTAGTACTTAATTTTGCCTATGAGGCTCAAGCTGTAGAAGTTGAACTTGAGCATCGGCCATATCGGTTTTATCAATTTGAGAGGTGTTGCAAAATTATGGTTGTGTATCTCCATCTCGAAACACGGTATAAAAAAGCCTGGAGGCTTGTGCTTTAAATTTCTTCTATACTACAGTAGTTTTCATGTATTTAGTTGCTAACCACATGAACACACAAGGTCTGACTCAAGGTCTGACTCAAATTTTATCCCCTTCACATTAGACTTGAGCTTGTTTTACACTTCTCTTCTGAGTGACCCTTGGCACGACTTCCCCGTCCAAACTCTGTAAAATAACTCTTGTGGTAACCACATATAAATCCGTGGACGTAGTATTCCATCCTTGATTTGTCAATGTTTCTACCCATTACTTTGATCGTAATTATGAACTTACAGCCAAGCGCTACACACGTGTGTGTTGTGTGTGTATGTGTGTATGCGTATATA
>NC_068983.1:116762415-116768287 GCF_001194135.2 Octopus bimaculoides
TATATATATATATATATATATATATATATATATGTGTGTGTGTGTGTGAGTGTGTGTGTGTGTGTGTGTGTGTGTTGTGTGTATGTACGTTTTATATACATGTTGTTTTATATTCGGGTGAATATTTCGTATTTAGATAGTATTCCTATTATAATCTCTTCGATGCAAGTTTTGCATTTAATATGATACATCGGACAAGATATAAAGCTACTGCGCACGTTTATTTGCAATGAGATATCACCTTATTTAACAGTTATTCCATTACTGAATATCCACAGCTGGATTGTTGTTTATTGAAATCCGTCTCGTGAATAGTATCAAATTGTGACGGTTACCTACGGATTCTAACTAGCTTGTAATTTATAATCCCGTTCCATTGATGTGATTAAATGTAAATATATACAATATAACAAAGTATCACTGTCCGTTTACTTTCTTGCACGTTATCTAAACGGCGGTTACATCTGTATTTATTTGTAGGAGGTGAACATAATGACAAATCACGAGACGGTAACATGCAATATATCGAAGTAAACGAGAATCGACTAATAGCTTTTGAATATTTAAATACTTGAAGCATATATTGCCGTGAGTTACGCCATTACTATAAGGGTGACGAAGACGGTATTGACGTTCTTTACAATTACAATATAGCTGACATTTCATAAGGATATGATAATGAGGTTATTGGCGATGATAGCAATACAGCGATTACAGCGTTTGTGATTATATACTGACAGTAATAAAACAGTTAAGCAAAATAACAAGTCTAAATGTATTTGATAGAAGGTAACATTTAGTTTTTATTTGGGTTATGAGAATATAATTAAATGCGGTAGAATACTTTATATGTTTTTTAAATATATTCTTAGGAATAAATAATCTAGATGTATTGAAAATGTCTATTTGCCAGGTTATATGTTCACTGTATGATATTGTACTTCATCAGTCGGAAATAACGTCAAGTTTCCGTCAAATTTGGCCGAATGTGAAGTATTCAACGAAAGTCAAAACGAAACGAATAAAAGAAAATTTAGTAAGTTAATAATAACATTTTCCAGTTCCTAGTACGATTAATATATATTTGTTTTACCAGACAGTAGTAAAAATCTATGCACAATCAATCTCAACATTTGCGTGATCTTTTTAGAACAACATCCAATGATGTCAGTATTGATGAAACTGCCAGAACCTTCACACATTAATGGAATCGAAAATATACAAGATGGTGACTAAAATGATATTATGTCAGCCCTTTGATGCTTTGATCTTTGAGGGATTGGTTGAGTTTCCAACTAATGTGCAGCTATTACTTTTTTGATTTTTGTCTTATGTTCGTTATTTTAGATTCAATGAAAAATATAAACATCAAACATTAATAGTAAGTATTGTGTTGTACTATCACCGAATCTATGCACTTTTATGCACTTTTATGAATTCAGGCTAAAATAATTCAAAAATAAGTTTTTTCTTCATATCATAAAGTCAGATGTATGCTAGCGTATTTATCCCTGACGGTTAGCAACGCTCCAAATGTTGACCTACTTTCTGAACATTATTCGATTTAAAACATATGGAACCAAAAATTTTGTGTATGCTTATGACTTGATTGAATCGAAGCATTGGGCATATATAAGAATAATTGATGAAATTCCTAATTCCTAGGTTTGCATTAAGGTAGCGTTTTTTTTTTTTATGAAGGATGGTATGAAAATTTATTTTTATAATATGAAGATCAAATACTATTTGGAAAAAAGTGGTTATCAGTTTTTATCAAACGACTTGTAGATATTAGTATAATATCCACGATCTAGAGCTTACATACCCTGTTTCCTCCAAAAGATCCTCACTAGAAATTTACATTGCACTATGCTTAAATACTCATGTAACGAGTATAGAAAGTGGTTCTTTCAACCTGCATGTTAACATTGGAACAGTAAAATAAACATTTTGACTTAAAAAGAACAAGTATTCAACAGAAAGACTTGCTATATATATATATATATATCTGTTTGATATGAATACATAAAATGATGCCTGTCCGCTACTGAAGAATAGTTATATGGTTTAGAAGTTATTCATATTAGAGAAGATATTTCTGTTGTTTTATTTGACGGATATTCTAAATAATGATTTCTTGCCTTGTGTATGATAATGATTTTCTTTACATCTGAAATATATTAAATGATAACATAAATGATAACAATCATACAGCCTTGTAGGCATTCTCTGAATGTAGCATCATAGTTTTAATGATACGATATAGAAATAATATCACATAGCACCCGTACAAGTCAGCTACTGAAATGTAACTTCTTTACAAGAGCAGCTAGTTCAGTTGAAAAACAAATTTTAGACGGTAGCAAAAAATATTGTAACATTAGCTTCCCCCAACACCTCACTATCATTAAAAGAAATTCATTTACTGCAGTTTCTCTTGGTTTCAAAACTATAAACGGTGGAATGTAATTAAAAACAGTGGAATGTATTTCAATATTAAATAAAGAACATAACTTATAATTATATATGTAATAAAATAGATATTAAATTTCCAACAAGAATCAAGTACTTATAAATTTACGAAATTGAAGAAAATTCTTATCATAAAATATTGGCACATGCTTACACACAAAATGTATGTACATTGAAAAGCATTGAAATTTATAAAAAAATGATTAAAAATTTTTTTGTTGAGAAATTTGTTAGATTAAACAAGCAACAAATATATTTGCTATGTAAAATTCTTCAAGATTTGTGTAACATACACTTATTTTCTTTTCCGTTATTTTAAAGAGCTTCGCTTTCATGAGAGAAAGTGTGTGTGTGTGTGTGTGTGTGTGAGAGAGAGAGAGAGAGAGTGAGAATGAGAGAGAGAGAGGAGAGAAAGTTTGTTCTGTAGAAAATGATTGGATGTATATGTGGGTGTTTGTGTATGAATGGGTGAGTTGAGATGTGCACGACTGCGTGTTTGTGGTGCATTAATAGTAATACAGGTATGATAGATGGTTGGTATTAATGTGATGGCAGTGTACTCCAATAGGTGTGACACGTCACCTGCTGTTGGTGTCATGGGGTTGGGAGGAGGTATGTGCTTTGCTGCACCATGTCGGTTTATTACATGTTGGCACATATTAGTAACTAGTTTCAATGAACTTTGTCATATTTTCTCAATTGTACTTTATTCTATAGATTGTACTTTACTCAAGGTATACTTGAGGTATATTCGAACTCGTCAGAAAGACATTCACTGTGTTTTGTCATGGAGTAAAATTTCTCGCTGTAAATAAATTGTGTAAATGACAATAAAAAAAAAAACAGGGTCATTTTAGACAATTTAGTCCGAAGTAGACTAAGTCTATAATAATGACTAGTTTTTCATAGCTGGGACGCATTCGATCAATAATCTATTCGATTGGAGTAAATATAGGACTAAACAACAATAGCACTGTTAAAAGCCTAACCCATGATAGATCACTTTTGCGGTCGTTCGACGTAATAGTGGTAGCCATATTTTGTCCAAATCACAAGAGAACACCTTCTAGAATAACAGTGATTACAACTGGAACACTTTGAGCATTGATTTTTCCACTCAGATACACAGGCGGCTAAACAAGTTCAATTGCAACAGTACTTCAGCACAATAACCAATTTCTCCTTACTCACAATTTGGCATCTTGAAAAAACTATAGACGCATTCGATGAAATAGTCTTATATGTACTGAATTTGAATAAAATATTCAATTTTTTTTAATGCAGTACTCATATACAGCTAAACAACTACAAAATCACCAACATTTTCAAAATTCAAGGCGGTCTCTATATTGATATTTCAACTAAATCTTGTAAACAACTTATCACTACTTTTTGACACTAGAATGTGACATCTAAAATAAGGATAGACTAGTCGTGTGTATAAATGTCACTTTTTTTCTCAGCCATCGGAGCGCAAAGCGCTCATCATGACTGCAGATCAAGGAGAGGGTTATGACTTGTAAACAATTTTGAGTAGGAACCGGAAAAAGAAGTATGAACACACAATGCACGTCACATCCGGCTTTATCTCGCTGTTTCAATTATGCAGGTAACGACTTGTAACCACTCTTATTACACTCCTATTACTGTCCTGCCAAGATATTGGGAACATAGCACTTACTAACTACTGTGCTCGTAGTTTCTGCCATTTTTATGTGAACCACTTCGTTTTCCCATAATTCTCTGAAAATAGCAGACGAATTTCATAGAATCCCAGATGCAAAACTTGTCTTTTTGTGAGGGACTCGAGGTGCAATAATTTTAATAACTACAAGCAACCAGTAGATATTGATATATTTTATATATATGGCGTATTAACTCAAAAATCATGTAATATTCTCAATTCTTTGCCAGTCCAAAAACAATTATTCATTAACATTACAGCAGATATTAATAATATTCATCTGGTGTTGTCTGTTTGTTGTCCCTCACAACTGGGGATATTGTTCATAAATTGAAAAGTTTCAGTTCAACTGTTAAATCTCTCAACCCACCAGCAGTTGGTGGATTTGTCACCATTCCCACGGCCAACTTATGTCACATCAATGACTCTCTTATAAAATCTGGTGTTCTTAAAACAGCTGAACTTGAACTCGAACAGCAAAGATTAAGCAGTTTGTTATATGACTTAAATAAAAATATTAGAAATTTAAATTCTACATTATTGAGTTAAGGGATAGATTCATGCCACCGATTGCTAAAGATTGCTAAAGACAAAGGATCAGGTGTACCAGTGAGACATCACATAAAATATAGTTTAACAACTTATATTATGGTCTGCATGCTATATCTGGCACCACTATCACGTAGCTTTGCTGCAATTTTCTTGTTTATGGTGTGTGTGGTAAACTAGACCCATGCGTTTTATATATGTTAGATCAATGCTAACCAACGACACTAATCATCACTATATAATAAACTTTTCTTATGGCCAACAGTAAAGTTTGATTTAAAAATTGTTATTGATGTTACAATAATTGAATTACATATGGCAATAGTGCTGAAATGCACACTGAGTCTATATAATTTAGTGTACCCATTTAACTCTTGCAGTTCCTCAAATTTGAAATATAAGCTAAGGGTCCAATGTCCAAACATCATAATGTGAGTAAATCAAGTGCGGAAAAGTTTAAGAATTAGTCAAAAGAAAAAAATATCTGCACAGTAGCATTACATTCAATGAAGTTCTTTTTCTTCAAGCATACTTGTAGTACTTTTGTGAATAGATCATGTTAACGAGTAATACAAAGATCAATACGATAAAACGTTTACAAAAGAAGATTGAAGAAAATTTGCGTTTTGAGACTTCCATTTGAAAGAAAATGTATTTACCCTTTTAAGTAATAAAATTGTAAGTGTTATCTATTTAATGTTGTATCATTAATTTGATTTATGATCACCTGAATGTACGTGTTGCTTTTCAAGCGACATTCATGCCTTGGAAACAATTTAAATTTATTACTTATCACCTTTGAAATTCTCTTTACTGAATATACATACACGACTTTCAGTTCAGCGAACATAAAACTGTATTCATGTTATTTATGTTTTAATTTTTGATTGGGACGTTGGTGAGAAAGCATATATGTGTTAAATACTCTAATATGTTGCTTTTACTTTTCATGCGCAAAAGAATACTACGCACATAGTCTATACATATATGCAAGCATATCTATAACTGCAATATGTAAATGTATGTATGCATCTATGTATGTATGTATATATATATATATATATATATAATGATAGATCGCTAATCACTACACACATTTCTTTCTCTCCTTGTTTCTTTCTGTGTTCCTTTCTGTGGAAGAGCGTAGGCTCGAAACGTTAAAGACTT
>NC_068983.1:116768542-116769542 GCF_001194135.2 Octopus bimaculoides
TAAATGTATGTATGCATCTATGTATGTATGTATATATATATATATATATATACATATATATATATATGCATATACATTTATTTATATGCGTTTGTGTGTATATGCGTGTTTGTATGCGCGCATGTGAGTGTCTGCGTGTATACGTATGTAGCCGCTCTTCATTTACATTCTTTTTTTTGTAAACACGCGAAGGACTCTCAGATATTCATACGCATGCACGTACATACATAGATGCATATCTATCTATCTCTATTCTATGTATATACATACATGTGTTGTGTGCATACATACATACATACATACATACATACATAAATACATATACATGAATATTCCATACATACGCAGAGACATACACACACACACATACGTATACATTCTTATATGAAAGAACAGAAGAGAAACGAGATTTACTTTGTCATTTTATTATGATTTTATTATAAAAAGATGAGCTAAATTGTATTCTGCCTTCGAATATGCACTATAATTTTCTTATATGTATATAATACCAAAATCAAATGAGAGGACGAATTACGTTTGAAACCTTACTAGAATTTGGATATACTTTGATTTACCAGCAGTTCTAAGCATTGATTAACCTTTGTTATCTTATTCGAAATGTCAATTATTTAATACATACACAAATATACATACACACATACATGGTGGTTGTCTACTCCTTAAACAGAGTTTGACCACCTCCTGCACCTACACCTTAGCCCTTTCATGGCGTCTGATGTGGCTTTTTAAACCAGTGTTTTGAAAAAACACCCACACAGATTGCACCTCTGATTTGCACTACCAATACCTGCAAGTAAGTTCTGCTCATTGTGGATCCTAACATGTCTTTTAAGACCCCCATTGGATTTGCAAACCCTCTGGCACACACCACATTCAAACGTGTGCACAGTCATATAATCAGAATAGCTGGGTGAGGTTTGTTTTCCATGGGTTCGCATACATACATACATGCATACATACATACTTACATACATGCATA
>NC_068983.1:116769893-116777756 GCF_001194135.2 Octopus bimaculoides
ATATATATATATATATACATACACATATATATGCATACACATACATATTTTTTGAAAGTTATTGCTACAGGTTATCTATAGAAACTAGAACTAGCACTGAAAGTTATAATATTTTGTATCCGAATACGCCTATATAAACAATGCAACCGAAGATAGGAAAATAGTAATGGGTGTATATGTATATTTCAGAAGCTCTTACTTCTTCTTCAGTATCACATCCAAGCCATTAACCAACCACAAACACATCGCTTAGATATATATACACCAAATTTAGCGGCGTAACACAATTGGATGTACCGATTCCATTTATTAGCACTTTCCTGGCAACTGATACGTACATCTAAATTGACGGTAGGGACACCGTATTTCGTTATGCAATTATAAATTACCACCAAGTAACAGCTATAGGGCATAGTATTGATTTATAAGCATTTAATATGCTTATAAATACATACATACCTACATACACACATATATATATATGCAAGGGTACTATATATATATATATATATATATATATATATATATATATATATATACATATATATAGGGCATATGAAACGTAGACTGAATTACTATATGTATACCTTTAGAAACAGAAATAGGAGGAATTCCACTGGTTTGAGTAATTGTATATGGGATCTTAAAGATAAAGGTATTAGTTATGACCTCCATTGCAAAATTTTAGCCTCAGACCCTGCGTATGATATAAAGAATAAGAAATGTTTGTTGTGTATAAGTGAAATTCTATTTATTTTAAAGGCCAACCTTTCCCTTCTCTACTTAGAATTAGAAAAGGAAGGAAGTCTTCATAAAGCTAAACACACTTTCTCTCAAATATCATTAATATTAATTGTTATTAGTACTAGTGACTCCTTTGATAATAACATATTATTGGGACTTGCCCCCCCTCCCAGTATAAATCTTTATACCTCTTTGCATTTAAATACTTTATAGTACCTCTAAATCTACCCCACTTTATTTGTTTGCAACTAGTCACCTATTCCTTAACTTTCTCTGAATTGCAAACATATAAACCCATAAGCATTACTATCGGTATTATACCACACACTTGTTATATGCAACAGGACCCAATTTTGATTCTCTTACTTAACTTCTTTTTTCCTAATCTGAGCACTGTATATTGAACGCCATCCTTTTCCACCACATGTGTAAGACAACATTCTCTATATACCTTATAGATTATATTATTTATAAATATATATATATAATTAAACCAGCTTTCCTTTGGATGTTACATCATATATTTCTAAACATTTATTTATAAGTATTTATCTGTGAGTCTTGATTCGTATACCTATTAGTATTTGTATATGTAGTTGTATTCATATACATCTTATGTCAATATAGCCTATATTTACATTCCTTAGCCAGAATAATTCCCATTGTAATTGTAATTAATTCTACAATTTTATAATTTCACAGCCTTATAAAATTATAATTTAACATAGGTTCATTATCTTCTTGAAGCTCTACCTCTATCCTAACATGAATAACCTCTGTTTCTCTCTATAATTAAAAATAACCTCAACCTTATTTCAAGTGTCTAAATATCTCTCTGTATCCTAACAATGGAACGTATTACACGGTTACCTCCCTTCGGCTGTAGTTTATAATTTTGAAAATATTTTCAATCCTTTTCACTTTTGCTCTTCTATTTGAGACAATTACTTGTCAATTGGAAATTATAACTTAGATCTATCCATAACGGAATAACATATCCTAAACCTTATTTTAGAGCATAATGTTTCTCTGCTTTATAATACGATAACGTACTACTCGGTTACCTCCCTTCGCTAGAGTCCTGGAGTGATGATTTTTTCATTCATTGTTTCATCCTTTATTTTTCTCGTTCAGATTATTACTTGTAAATTTGATATATATCCCAGATATATTCTTAACAAAATAGTATATCTTTAACCGTAAGTAGTATTCGTCACCCCTTTGTTATGTAGGGCCCCTTAGACAATTCATTCCTTGAATATTTTTTTTATTTGTTTTGTATTTTTTGATAGATTTAACGGACCTGAACAAGGCCATTGAATTCAAATATTGGTGGACTAATTAAGGTGAAGGATTAACTCTGGCCTCACCCTGTTCTTCATAGGGGTATTAGAATGAGGATTTTGTTAATAAGTAATAACATCGCACTCAAGTTTTAACCAAATTATTCCTTCAGTGATATAGTTATGTATTGATTTCCCCAAATAAGTTCACATTAAGTTAACTTTGTTAATTTTTATGATACTCTATTACATAGCCGTTAGCCTTTAACTCTTGACCCCTGTGATATGGACCATCCTCTTAAACTCACTCCATAACGTCTTACCATTGCTATTTCCCCATGTAAATTGAAATAGGATGTAACTCTTATAACCTATGGAAATTACTTCTGGAAGTGACTTTCTTTACCATATGATGTAACCCCATAACTTATGGATATTACCTTGTAATTGACTTTTTTTTACCATTCCTTACTATTTTTATTATTTGATTATTTTATTTTATTATTTTATCATACTTCCTTACATGTTAGATTCCTAACATTATGGTCTTTCTTAGGAAGCTTTGGAGCTCAATTATTGACAAACCCCTGTCCAATATTTGTTTAATCTTTGTACGATCTTTGTATATTACTGGCATGATGTGGAAACATTGGGAAGTGTGTTTTTGCGTGTGTCTGTCCCCCACCACCACTTGATTGGTGTATGCACCCTAGACCTAGCTGTTCGACAAAAGATCCGATAGTATAAGTACCGGGTTTTAAAAATCAGTATTAGTGTCGATTCATTCGACTAAAGTTCTTCAAGACGGTGCCTTTGTAAAGATTATATATATATATATATATATATATATATAGGCGCAGGTGTGGCTTCTCAGCCACATGGTTCCAGGTTCTGTCCCACGGCGTGGCATCTTGGGTAAGTGTCTTCATTATAGCCTCGGTCCAACCAAAGCCTTGTGAGTGGATTTGGTAGACGGAAACTGAAAGGAGCCTCTCGTATATATATATATATATATATACATATATATATATATATATATTTGTGTGTATTTGTCCCCCCCCCACTGTCTGACAACCGATGCAGGTGTGCTTAGGTCTCCGTAACTTGACGGCTCGGCAGATGAGATCGATAAAATAAGTACTAGGCTTACAAAGAATAAGTCCTGGGCTCGAGTTCTCCGACTAAACCCCTTTAAGGTGGTGCTCCAGTATGGCCGCAGTCAAATTATTGAAACAAGTAAAAGAATAAAATAATATATATAATTTGCTTATTTAGTAAGACGATGAAAAATTTGTTAGCACGATAAAGAATTGAGGAATAGTTTGTTTTTAAAATTGTTTTCCAAATCTATTCGTTAAACAGAATAATATTCTTCCCCTTCGGCGGAAACGGGAATAGCGTGATAACTATAAGTTTCCAAGTAATCGTTTTACTACTACTACTACTACTACTACTACTACTACTACTACTACATTCAGTCGAAGCAGCATCCGACACTTGATCCTACCACGGCCGTTACGTATTTAATCATGAAACTACATCAACTGATATATATTCTGAAATTATCACTGAACAAACATAACTTAATAAAATACCGAAACTTTTTCACCGTGGTATACAAAGATCAATTCCAAAGACAAAAGCTAATAAGCGAATCCTTTCAAGAAAAAGCGTAGTTTTGCTATCTACAAAATGCTCACTTAAATTGTAGGAAAACAAAAGCACTGAATCTACTTGTGGGTACGCGGACTGAATGCATCTCTATTCTTCTTTCAGTCTCGACTCTTATAATGTATTTTCGTTATATATGGCACAGAGGCCGAATTTATTCCTCTAGATGGTATGCATATCACATCGTCTGACCAATGGGTATCTCCTCTTCTCTGACATATGTGAAATGTGTTTCAATCTAAGTTCCAGTCGTCTATTTCTTTATAATACACAAACCACACATTTCATTTCTCTTTGACGCCTAAATTGCTCAAACATTAATATCCGCTGTCCAGGTTACACGTTTTACTTCAAATACACATCAAATGACAGTGCTTGTGTGTTTGTAAACTCTACTACCCTTATCACACAGCTCCACATTTCACCAGCTTCGGATGGATAAAATTAATATTAATATATCTGCAAATCAAAATATATTTTATCATTGATTTACCATTCCTATCTCTCTACAGCATTGTATTTCTCTTCTAATTGCCTACATATGCAATTTAAAAAATTCAACTTGTTTTAAAATCTTTAGTAATAATATTCTTTTTTCTATGTTTCAGGTGACCATATTTTACCTTTTGTTCCGAATATTCTTTATGATAGCAATAACTCTTCTGTTGCTAACATTCCGGCTCAAGCTAATGATAAAACAACCAGTATTTAATAAAGAGGATAATCCACATTCTTTCGTAGACAATTTTCTTTTACGGGTAGGTGAATTTTATACAATACATTCCCTATGTCAATATTTTTCAGACTTTCATTAATTGCCACTTTTCTATTGCTTACATATTCTCATCGCCTCCTTACAACGATTCAACAAAATTAAATACACCAGAAAAAGTTGCCGACTGGTACCAAAGTCATTTCATCAATATAGTTCGGAAGACAAAATTTCGATTACTAACATTAACTTCGCAAACAATAAAAATTTCAATATTGTTTGGAAATTAAGGGAGCTACAAGATGAATCTATCAATATCCCCTTTGACCCGCAAGGAGTGGTACCGTTTACTGTGAAAAGCACTGCTCTAAAGTTTTAGCAAATAATATTGCCATTGATAAAGGCGGAACATTTTGAAGAGAACTTTATAGTTAGGCATATTCGCGCAGTCAACAATTATTTTCTCTCTATTCCACGTACAGTTGAAAGCTAATGACAATATCAGCTGGATTTGAACTCGGAATTTAAAAGTAACTAAATACTGAACAGTAGTTAGATCAGCATTCTATTATTTCTGTCGTCTGTATAATTAACCTGAATGATTAAACTTCGCCTAAACTGCTTCTAACAGACCAAATTAATCAAAACGTAAATAACTGAAGAAAAGATAATGTAATTAGTATTTTATAGCATTCTCTCTAGTAGAACACAACAAATCAATCTGCATTTTGAAATGAAATTAGACTGCAATAAGAAAGAAACATCAAATTGCTTTATACTGAAAACTGTCGACATATTTAGTTTTATCAATAACAGAAATTGTTAATTTATATGACGTATTCCATAGAAAAGCCTTGTCTCTAAAGTTGTATACCAAGCTTAGTATCTTATATTAAATGTTACTGTTGATGTTGTTGTCGTCATTGTTGAACTCAAACTTAGCTGAACTAATCAGTGATCAAGATATTGAAACTATGATTATCCAGCTTTTGTTCGTCTCGGATACATGATTTCGTACCTTTCAATAAATATATGGCTTGAGTTAAAGGATATTTGCCTACTAATTCAAGCAGATGGAGTGACTACATGGATGCGTGCTTCTCTCTGGAAGTTGCGTTTATCAGTGAAAAAGGCAAGAGTGACATGTGTGTGTGTGTGTGTGTATATATATATATATATATATATATATATATATATATGTGTGTGTGTGTGTGTGTGTGTGTGTGTGTGTGTGTATGTGTATGTATGTATGTATGTATGTATGTATGTATGTATGTATGTATGTATGTATGTATGTATAGGTTGCGATGGGTAACTTGTCGCCATTTCATACTTTTAATTTCGTGCATATGTATTGTTTGTTTTTGATTTTGTCGTCTATACAGTATAGTGAGCACTGTCTGTGAGAAAAACAGCATCATGATGCAATTCACTCTGCCAGGACTTTGGAAACGACATGCTGTACTGCTTGGAAAACGCGCCGTAATCTCCAACACCAACATTTTAGTGTTTGAGTATCAATCTGAAGACAGTGCAATCTGAAGACAAGTACCGAGAGTGATAAAAATCAAACATCCAGTCAACATCATAGTGTTTGGAGTGATCACTAGTGATGGTGACCTTATGCCTCAATTCTTCTTCTCACATAGCCTCACACTCAACACAGAGGCCTACATCAAGTGCCTGGAGGAAGTGCTGCTGCCCTATGTCAAGAGGATGGCAACAGGACTCTGCACCATACCGCACAAACAGGAGAACCCAGTCATGGCTGTCAGACAATTTCTGCGACCACATCAGCCCTAACATCTGGCTACCCTATTCCCCAGAGTTGGTTATTATGTGCAGGGCTCATTTGAGTGAGAGAGCAACAAAACACTTTGTAACACAATATTTCAGTTTAACACTTAACAATTAGAAAATCTTTTAAATAATTTATTTGTAAGAAGATATCATTCTGCTTTTACGGAAGTTTATAACTGCTATAATTGACAGCCTCATTTATTTTAAATATATGTAGCGTTAAAGTTAATTAGAAAGCTATATATTCCTACGCTTTATAGTTTCCACCGAGGAGACAATAATCCTTGAGACTTCACGTAGAAGAAATACTTGAAGCAGCTAACACTGTTTGTGACATTTTAAAAGATTTTAAATAAAAAATATTTGTTGAATTCATCGTGTAAGATGTCGACCATATTAATAACTTAAGTGAATAAAGCGACGATAACAATTGTGCAAACATGGCCTTCTATGGGTATTAAATACGCTACGATCAAGGCAATAGGTGCTCGCCCAACCTGTTAGAAACAACAGTCAAATCTCCCTCAAATCACTAACAACCATCGTAAAAACGGAAGGAAATCTGCATTTTATAATAAGGCATAAAGCTGCCCTGCAGTCCTATATATACTATGCCCGAATTTAGGCGGGTGCTCAGATATTCAAAAATACTGGATGATCATAATTAAAATGTCATTAATCATTGATCTACCTGATGATGCCTATACTGGCTACACTGAAACAACATTAACATCTGCAGCGACGGCGATGAGAAAACCAGTAGCAACAGCAACTAGGTTGGATATGGAAGCTGAATTGTGATCCTCGTCCACGAAAATCTTTTTACCATCCATGTCGCACATCACACAAATAAACGCAAGCTCTTATCCTATTTTTACGTGGACATACTTAATATATTCTTAGAGGCCATATAATTAATGATACATTATTAGAACCAAACAACATACAATGGTTAGTTCAGGCTGTTTACAATAGCAATGTGTACATAACGAAAATTCACCACGCTTTATTTCCTTTGTAATGTTAATGAAATAAACAATCTAACCGTCAAGTAAATTCTAAGGTCTTATAATTACATGGAACATATTTTGTTCGCGGAACAATTACTTGTTGAAGTTCACACTTTACTGCTATTCAGTTAATTCTTTTCTCTGAAAACTTAGTAGTTGATTTCGGAGCTGGATAATTTTCGCCTTTAATCTGTGAAACCCTACTGTGCAGGTTTGAAAGCATGTGTAAGCTTCTACGTAGTCACTCTGCTTGCTAAAATAGCTGCCATACCTCTCTTTAGTCACACCATATCAGCTTATAAAAGGAAATATACATTGACCGAATCAGTCCCATGGCTATACAAAATGAGCGAGTGGGTCAATGTTGGAATTGATCATAGGTCTGAATTTTTAGATCTAACATGATGTTAATCAACAACAACAACAACAACAACAACAACAGCTAAATGCACATAATTCACTTTCACTTTATCGATATTTCTATAAAGTTGTTTAAGTTTGGATCATTGTTTGGATCATAGTTGAGCTTGTCGCAATTTATAACCTAAAATAGCCAAGATTAAAGCAATTAACTTTTGTCGACCCGTCCAAATAGCTATAAATAGGTGCAAATTAGCGTTTGATCAGCTCAAAGAGTAACACT
>NC_068983.1:116778278-116781162 GCF_001194135.2 Octopus bimaculoides
ATATATATATATATGTATATATATATACATATGCATACATATATATATATATATACTATATATACATGTATACACGCACGTACACGCACACTCGCATATATATTCGCGCATAGTATATATGTATATGTATGTATGTGTGTGTCTGTGTGTGTGTCTGTGTGTGTGTAATTATAATCAAGGATAAAATCTATATAGGAATTTTTCAAGTAGCTAGCATGTAATAAACCATTTAGTTAAAAATTTATACAAAGTATATAATTGCATAAATATAATTATAATAAGGGCCACATGATAGAAGGAGACGCAAAATGGCTCTAAAACTACCTTATTTATTACATAGACACGGGCTGAAAGCGAGGGAAGTGAATAAAAAAGAGTTTTTTAAAAGGTATAGTCATATATCGATTTCTAGTTTAGGGATATAATACCCTTTACCTTCATCAGTATGCCATAAATCAGAGTACATAATTATAACCATTTATACATACCATACAAACACAGCGTATCCACAGCGCATATGTACATTGTTTTGTCTTGGTCTAAAAAGATGGGCTACAGCAAATATTCTGCTTAATACCACAGATTTGCTTGTCAGTTGTTTGACCTTAACTAGTTGAGCATGTCCTTTGGTGGCTGGTGATATGTGCATCTCTGATCTCGAGCAGAAGTAGTGGGGGAGCATCATAGCCATGCGTTGAGAGGAATTCTTTGGAGTTTGAATAATTCACTACTGGAAACATGGGTGTTTCGTTCAACATCCTTAAACAACCCTTAATCAGGGAAATTTTGAGCGGGATGAGCTACTCGACTTGAAGAAAATTCTAACTGGCGCCACCTGAAAGGTCATGCGTTGTTTATCTTGAGATGAGATCATCATATTGCGCAAATACGGTTGTGATGCATGTGCCTGGTGTACTTTCTATCAGATGGGTTGCCATGATGGGTATACTGGACTTCATACATTTTACCCCAGTGTCACTTTGATGGCATACACTGTTCTCTTACACAATAGTAGTAGTAGTAGTAGTAGTAGTAGTAGTAGTAGTAGTAGTAGTAATAATAATAATAATAATAATAATAATAATAATAATAATAATAATAATAAAGATCCTTTCTACTATAGAAACAAGGCCCGAAATTTAGGGGGAGGTGATAATCGGTTACATCGACACCAGTACTCAACTGGTACTTATTTCATCGACCGTGAAAGGATGAAAGGCAAAGTCAACCTCGGCGAAATTTGAACTCAGAATGTAAAGACAAACGAAATGCAGTTAAGCATTCTGCTTTTTATAATAATAATAATAATAATAATAATAATGCCCTCATACAGCACCAGGTAGTGGTTATCATGGATTCTGATCCTAATTGATTGGAACTGTTATCATGTACATGTTTTGTCTTGGTATATAAGATGGGCCACAGCAAATATTCTGGTCAATACCACTGATTTGCTTGTTAGTTGTTTGACCTTAACCAGTTGAGCATGCCCTTTGGTGGCTGACGATATATGCATCTCTGATCACTAGTGGGGGAGCATTATAACTATGTGCTGAGAGGAATTTTTTTGGTTTGAATAATTCACCTTAGGAAACATGGGTGTTTCATTCAACATCCATAAACAAGCCTTAGTTAAGGACCTTTTGAGTGGGATTGGGCTACTCGACTTGAAGAAAATTCTAACTGGCCCCACCTGAAAGGTTATGCGCTGTTTTCCTTGATATAAAAACACTACGTCACGCACAGCACATATGGTTGTGATGCATGTACTGTGTGTACTCTTATCAGACGAGTAGTCATAATGGGTATATTGGGATTCGTATATTTGTATCCCTATGTCACTTTGATGTATGCATTGCTCACTCTCTCAAATTAATAGCAATAGTGATATTTTTATTGTTGCTGTTGTTGTCAGCTGTCCACAACCAGCATACTACGTGGCATTTCTTTATTGATCATGCTTCAAGAACCCTGCGAAGAATTCTCGCTGTTCCAAGAAATTGTATTTGTAGGTGTTCTACCGTTACATTTGTACTAACCTTTTTGAGCCATGTTGGTATTTGAGAGCTGATATTTCCAAGTGCGCCAAATGCTATCGGTATCATGTCTACTCTCATTGAATACAACCTTCGTATTTCCAACTTCAAATCGTCGTAGTTGTTAAGTTTTTCTTCTCTCTCTTTGATCCTATTGTCACCGGTATATGCCATGTCGATTGTCATGCCTGTTCTTTCTTTCTTTTTCACCACAAAAATGTCAGGTTTCTGATCTCTGGTCAGGTCATCGCACTGAATCAATGCCTCCCACAAAATGTTGCAATTTTCATTCTCAGTGACATATTATAAACGCATGGGCGGCTATGTGCATAAATGCATTACATGCATGGATACGATTACTCGCATATACGTAAACGTTTCTATGCATATAATATATTTGTTCATACGACAACATACTATGAATACACGCTTAGACAAATATACACAAGGGGCTGGTATGAAGTTCCTAGCTTTAAGGGTATCGCGAAAGGTGTGGCTGGAGGCCCAGGTTTTCGAGTCTTTTTTTTTCACAGGGCTTAGAAAAATTGAAGGACCGCTGCAATGCGTATGTAAATATGAGAGAGGAATATGTTGAATGATATCATAATTAACTGATCCTACTTTATATTTTTTTACCCAGAGCCGGGAAATTTTCAACATCCCGTCGTCTATACAACAATAATAATAATAATAATGATGATAATAATAATAATAATAATAATAATAATAATAATAATAATAATAATAATAATAATAATATTAGGGATATGAAAACTTGGTTATGAAACACGCGTAGTCGTTTTATTATTATTATTTTATTATTTTTACTTTGCATTTTATTATACTTA
>NC_068983.1:116782368-116787329 GCF_001194135.2 Octopus bimaculoides
AGGCTGTAATGGGTCGTAGATGGCTTCGGTGATGATAACTCAATGGGATAGGATGCAACATGAATCCCTTGCTTGTTTGCTTGTAAAGTGGAATTCTTAATAACTCGACATTGACGGTGATAATTACACATAAACATACACACACACGCATGTACACACATACACACAGACACACAATCTTGATGGGAAGCAGCTTAACCTACATCATCAGCTTCTGTGTTTGACTTGTACTTCCTTTTATCGACTCCGAAAATACAGAAGGCAAAGTTGACTTTCGCGTGATTTCATCTCAGAACTAAAATGCTGGAAGAAATATTATAATGCCTTTCTTCCACACTCGAAATATTCTACTAATTCGGCACATTCAGTGGTTTTGAAATGATGAAATAGAGAAAGTATAAGAAAATTGTACTTGGAATAAAAAAAATATTCGATTTCTTTCTTTTATTTTTATTCATTCCTAATTATATATTTTTTCTAGTAAAGGTTATGGTTCATATATCCGATGCATTTTATTGATTTTAAAATTCTACGTGCAAACGTGCTTTAGCTAAATATTACAAATAGGGTGGACAGAATATGTAACCGAAACTGAATAAAAAGAACTAAAATGCTCTTCGTGAGAAAAGATACGAAAACCAACACGTAAATCATTGTTATATATGATATGGTTTAATAACTCTTTAGCGCAAAAGTCAGTACTTAATATTCATCATGGATAGTATTTTTGAAATATTTCATAAAATATATAAAAGCAATAATGATGCTTTTCTTTCTGTCTTTATTGTTCTTTTAATTCATTGATTGGTTTATTTCTACACAATAAACGACTGTTTCGTATTTTATTGTCTGTCACTTGTAAGCGTATCCTTTTCTCTCTTGATGTCAGGTAAATTTCTTCCTTAAGCCAGGTAAGTTCTACCGAGGTCGACTCTGTCTTTCATCATTTCAGGATCGATAACCTAAGTACCAGCTGAGCACTAGAATCAAAGTAACTGACTTGCCCCGTTCCCCAAAATTGCCGGCCTTGTGTCACAATTGGAAGCCAATATTGAAATGTCAGGTTTGGCGGTAAGCTGGCATAGAGAAAATGCTTGGCATTATTTCTTCCGACTTGACGTTATGTTCAAAATCCGCCGAGGTCGACTTTGTCGCTCATCCTTTTGGGTCAATAAAATAAGTATTATTTAAGCACTGAGTTCGATGTAATCGACTTACCCTTTCTCCAGAAATTGTTGGCCTTGTGCCAAAATTTGAAACCAATATTAAAAAGTCAGGTAGAGATGCAATAAACGCATAACTTTGCACATTCTTTCACAAAACAAAATATTACCTAATTGTTTGTCTGTGTGGTTTCCAGTTTTCTTCTAATTTTATTGAATGACTCTGCAAGTTTTTGTCTTTTTCATTTTCTTTCTTACATATGTTCGGAGATGAGTTCCGCATTCTTTTCAACCGCGATTTGACACGAAGACCTCAACAGCTACTTTGGTGATTGATGGATTTCACTAGTCCACGTATATATCAGGTATTCAACATGATCTGGTTCAATCCTACTGGTATCATCTCAATTGTCAACTATTTGCAGAGTTGTGCTTTTATGTCTTACCAATACCATTGGTTATGTAAGCCAAAAAGCGATTTAAAGTTTACATTCGGTACAATTTCGGATAAGAAGTCTTCGGAAAGGAAATCACCGTTAAATATGCAAAACTGGATACAAGTATTTCTATCCCAGTAGAATGAGGCATTTAACTGAGCATCCACAAAATGCAAGCAGCAATCTTTAATTCTCCGGCCCTTAACAGCGAAAAAGATTTAGCAATTGATGTTATGGTAGTTGATAGATTTAAATAGGAAGAATGTGTAAACACCTGAAGGATATCAGTGGAATGTTACTGAAAAACATCGGTTTGACTTTGTTTAATTTCTTATGGATCAGGTATGCGAACCACAGCATGAAGCATTTCACTTCATTGGAAAGCTAGTTACTCCTTTGAGAATGAGGGAGATATAAGTGGTAATACCAAAATCTATTTACCACGACAAATTTAGTATGCTTTGAAATATGATCAGCCAAACAGTTTTCGTTGACTTATCCCAGGTATAAATGAAGCTTAATGTTTAAGGAAGGAAAAATGTAAAGGTGAGAAAGAAATAATGTGCATAACCTTTGTTGTATGCACATACGGACAGATTTAAAAACTGGAAACCAAAAAAGAAAGAAAGAAAACGATAAGGTAACAATTTTGTTTTTAGCAGATAAATAAAGGCATGTGCAAAATTGTGTTTATAGAATCGATACCTAACTTTTTAATATTAAGAGATATTTTCTATTGATTTTTTTATGGATAATCTTTGATATTTCTCTGCCTGTAGAATACTTCAATAAAAAATCTAAATACGAATCTTAGTCCTTCTTTCGTTAATGTCATTGTTACTTGCTTCATAAGATTAAAAAAAGATACAAGTGATTTTCAAATAGATATAAAACGATTTTTTTTTTGCACCAAAACTCATCAAACTGTGTCTTATGTATATGAGATATGAAAATGTTTATGATTTTTTTCATGGTAAGACAAACATTTTCACTGGAATCAAATTTCGTGTTCAGTCCCGAAACTTACCACTCAAAACGGTGCAACTAAACAGTATAATTAAACAACTCTGCAAGGAACCCAACAAATAAGCTTCAGATCGATATTTGGTATGTTGTTACCATGTAGGTTGATCTTCAAAGTTGTAACAATAACCTTTACTGAGTAGTTTTCACCTAGATTTAAACAGGTAATTTATCAAGTTTAGAACTGTGAAATCGAGAACGTTTTGGTTTGCTATCACTAAAGATATATCCTTTTTGTATTACTGGAAGTATTGATTTTAAGTAATGGAATATGTTCTTAGATTTAACTTGTATATGATAAATTTTAGTAACCGAAAAGTGAGATTAGAACGTGTAATGTGTTTAATTAGTGAAACCTGCACTGTCATTTCATTTCTATACGTGAACAAATCTTATCGCATAAGTTTTAACACTGAATAAATTTTGAAATGCAGTGATATGATTAACATACCAGCTTCCTTTTACACACTCACACACACACACACACACACACACACGCACGCACACACACACACACACACACGCACACACACACACACACACACACACACACACATATATATATATATATATTTCTGCTGCTATCTTAAAGGCATCAATCTAATGACTATAGTTTTAACAATGCAAGTATATTTGATTATTATTATAAGACTGAACACTTAGACTCAGTTTTATGATAATTTTGTAATATTGTGTAAATATCTCAAATGACTGGTTGTATCAAAATAAATCCATGATATTGACAAAAGTCTAATTTTTTGGTAGTAATGTATTGTCACATAAAAGTCAGTATAACGCTAAAATTATTCATATAAAACAGATTGTAAGCTGGCAGAATCGTTAGTACGCCGGGCAAAAATGTTTAGCGACGTTTCGTCTGTCTTTACGTTCTGATTTCAAATTCCGCCGAGGTCCACTTTATCTTTTATACTTTCGGGGTCGATAAGATCAGTTGAGTGTTGGGGTCGATGATATCAACTTATCCTCTCCCACAAAATTGCTGTCCTTGTGCTAAAATTTGAAACTAGTATTGTTCATGTCAATGCTATATAAAAGAAAAGTAAATTCAATCGCGACAGAATTTATTTTCCGAAAATAAATAAAAAAAAAACTAAAAATAAACACTTCAAGTCGTTTTTTTCTAGTACCCATATTAGTATTCATTTTTCTTAAAATGAGGTGCAATATCAATACTCTTTACATGATCAACATATTAGAGTGAACACTGTAGTTGACTTGGTCATAAAATTTTTTTCCTGAGGGATAATGAAATAAATTGTATAGCTCGGAATCTGAAAAGATGCAGCAGCGTAGATGACGAGAGTTCAGAGAACGAACAGAATGGAATAGAATAGAATAGAGAGAGAGAGAGAGAGAGAGAGAGAGAGAGAGAGAGAGAAGTGCATACGATGCAATAATTGATTCTGGCTGTGGAAAAAAAAAGGCACTATTCAGACTAAAATGTTAAGACTAATTTTAACTTTTTGAACCATCATTGAATTCCACAGATAAAACATTTTAAAATCTTACAAAATTGAAAAACAAAACATAATAAATACTTTAATCTATTGAAATTTTACAACTTTTCAAAGTTGAAGAATTACAAAAGTTTGTAACATATCCCGATTTTATAGAAGTGTATAGAAACGCTACAAATCTAAAACAAATTAGAAGGAAATATAATTTTAATGACGCCAAAATGTCCACTAGGAAACGATATTCATTTATTTGGAGATCATAAGAATCATACATGTTTCATTGATATACTGTTGTTTGAAGAGAAAAGAAACAACACATTATAATAATAACACGACTAAGCAGCAAAGCATCAACAATAACAACTGTTTTCATTTGACACAAGACTGGCAATTTTGGTTCTTGGGAATAAGTCAATAACATCAACTTCAACAATTGAGTAGTATTTATTCTATCGACTCCAAAATGATGAAAGGCAAAGTTGACCTCGGTGGAATTTAAACTCAGAACGTAAAGGCGGACAAATTGCCGCTTACCACTTTCTCTGACGTGCTAACGGTTCTACCAGCTAACCGCCGTTAATATTATCCTCATATAATAATAATGTCCTTATCATTAATGATACCACAGTATCTAACATTATTATTAATACTAATCAAAATGATTAGAGGAAGTTTACGTGCACAAATAAGGAAATTTCGTTTAGAACCGACCATTCTAAAGTAATGGCCATAGGATTAAAACCGTTGACAGTACTGTTCTAGTAAAGAAAATTATTTGTAAATCCAAAAAGCCTACATCTATCTATCTATCTATCTATCTATCTATCTATCTATCTATCTATCTATCTATCTATCTTGTG
>NC_068983.1:116787339-116799399 GCF_001194135.2 Octopus bimaculoides
TGTGTGTGTGTGTGTGTGTGTGTGTGTGTGTGTGTATGAGTGTGTGTGTGTGTGTGTGTGTGTGTGTAATTTTCTGCATCATTTGCTTGAAGAAATTTCTTCTCCCCAGGAAAGTAAATTATTAAAAAATAGCTCTCAAAAATTTATATTTTGGAAATAAACATAACAGGCACAGATGTCGCCGTGTGGTAAGAAGCTGGCTTCCCAACCACATGGTTCCGGGTTCAGACTCACTGGGTGGCACTTTGAGCAAGTGTCTTCTACTATAGCCTCGGACCGACGAAAGCCTTGAGTTGGTTAGGTAGACGGAAACTGAAGGAACCTCGTCCTATATATATCTGTATATATGCATGTGTGTGTTTGTTATTTGTATCTGCGTTTGTTCCCCCACCCTCGCTTGACAACCGGTGTTGGTGTGTTTACGCCCCCGTCACTTAGCGGTTCGGGAAAAGAGACCGATAGAATAAGGTTTAATCGTATTAGTACTAGACTTACTAAGAATAAGTCCTTGTGTCGATTTGTTCGATTAAAGGCGGGGCTCCAGCACGGCCGCAGTAAGATGACTTAAACAAGTAAAAAAATAACTAAATAACACGTCAAAGTGGTGTACTTGTATGTACATAGCTTGGTTTTAACAGCAGTGCTTTTTAATCCCATGGGTCAATGAGCAAAGTGTGTTGGACTCATTGTCAATATAAAAAAAGAGACAAATTATTCTATGATGTACACTACAGCGACTAACATAGTTTGCAAATATTCGTTCCTTATACCTATTCTATTTATTGTAAAAGTATTAATTCGATAATCGTATAACTTTCTCACCTTAATCGCAGTTTCTGTCTGAACGTCATCAGACGCGCGTTGTATGTCTCACTGGTTTTCTTATTTTATTGTGCTGTAAGTAGAAAGTGTTAGTGTTTAATAAAATAAATAATTATTAATATTATTGTGTTTTTTTTCGTTTTTCTTGTTTTTGTTGCATGCTTTTGCTAGGGTCTATACAGTAATGCCTTTTAATGTTTCCTATCTTTTTCTAATGTAGTTTACGAAATTTTGTGTGATGTAACTTGTAGTGTTATAATTCGTGCGTTGAGCCATGTGTTTTTTAATCATTCCGAAAACACTTATTGTCATATGGATCTCTGTTTGCTAAGACTAGGCAAATATAAACATTTATATTTGCTAAGACTAGACAAATATAAATGAAAGAAATCTGGACGTTTCTTTCAAACATCCACATATTCTGCTTCATACATTCTTTTAGGTGGTCCCTAGCGAAAAGAGTTTTCTTTGTTGCAATACAAAAAGAAATAAAATGCGATTTTGTAAATAAATCATCCGTTATTTTTCTTGTTACTTCATCTGGTTTTGCTAATTTGCTTAAAGTGATATTGTAGATATAAATATAACCTATTGTGGAGCATCTAGAGGATTGATATATATTACCTTAGCTCTGGCGTTTAATTTCTTATACAATACACAATTTCTTGCTTACCTTTCACATTTTGTTTCCTTTATGACTTTTTCTCTGCATAGCTGTTTGTCTTTGGGGTCTTATCTCTATGTCTTTATTCAACACATTTGAATTACGTAGATAATTTCTCTCTCTGCAAGGTTACCTTAGCATATATTTCTATCTCAAATCTCATAGAAATTCAAAGAGTATATGTCCTTGATAGTTGTAGCTACCTTTTCAGTTATTCATCATCTGCAGTATAAAACTTGAGGTCATCCAAATATGTGAGATGATTCACCATCCTCCCATAGCATTTTATTCGTATTCAAACTTGTGTAACTGTTATGGGGATAATAATAATATTGATACACCCCTCCCACGTGACGAGTGGTATGTGATAAATATTGTCCGTCAGTGTCAGTATAAGGTAGGGAGTATGAAGTAGACGATATTTGTATTAGATCCACTAATATCTGATCAGTTGGGCAGCATCCTGGACGGAAAGTAAACTGTTCACCGGCGAAATGTGGACTCGACAGTTACCCTACATCTCCTTTCCAGACACTTAGCTAATACTTCACCGAAGAAACTTAACCAAGAAATAAATCTTTCTTGTGTCCCTTCTGAAAATTGTGATTATCATTTCATACTGCCATTTCTCTGGTGTCATTCTAGATGTCTAAGCCACTTGGCAACACGAGTCATCCATACACCTGGTGTCCACCAGAAGTTTTTATTGTGATTTAATATAAATCAGTAAAGTATTTTTTCCACCTCTCATGTTCTTACTTGCACAGAGAATCCTAATCGGCATATGGAAGAGGAATTATTGTTACAAAGTCGGCGGATGGTCTGCCAGAATGCTTTATTGGCCAGTCCAAAGTCAATGTACAGCTGAACTCCATAATTCGCCACTGATTTAGCTGTGGATGCTTTTACTTCTTGTGCTGTAACTTTTGCTCTTCAGTTTACCGTATGCGCAAAAAGAGAGACTTATTTCCAAACCAGGTTTCCTAAGCGCCGCTTTTATTTTTTGCTTTCACGGCATCTTTAAATTTCTGGTTAAACATGAGGGTTCTTTTACAACCTGGCACCACATTTTACAGCCGAAGAAAAAATTGTCAAGAAATCGTGGATGTATAGTCAAGAGATATACACCTCGTTTGAAGATACAAAATAGGTATCGGACCGCGCACTGCAAGACATGCTTTGGAGGGTTTTGCAGGCCATTGAGATTTATGAGCAATTTCTGAGTGCTGAGAGCTAAGATGTTTGTGTTCGCGTAAATAGGGCTAATTCGAAACCTTTCGACGTGGGTGCTGGGCTTCGGCTGGGGTACGTATTTTTACCTCTCTCTTTCATAATTTTTATGCACTGAATCGACATGTACAGTTGCTGGAGAAGTGGTAACACAGTTGGTTGATATAGGATCGATCAGCTGACCAGTGCACTATGCATGTTAGTGGGACATCACTGAGGCAAGTGGAGAAGTGAAGAAGTTTAAGTATCTCAGGAACGTATTCACGAATGAAAGGGAAACAGGAGACTGAACTGGATGCTTGAATTATAGGTGCTGGCAGCTCCAGCATTCGATCATTTGAAGAGAGGTTGCTAAAAAAAGCCAAACTTGCTATCTTCAATTCGGATTTCGTGCCTTGCCTACCCTCACCTATGGTCATGAATGTTGGGTAATTACCAAAGCTAATATCACGAATACAAGCGGTTTAAATGAGGTTCCCCCGAAGGTTCTCTGGAGTAACGTTAATCGACAGGGTCTGTAATTCAAAGATCAGTTAGTCTCTCCGAGTGGAGCCGCTACTTCTCTGCATTGAGACGTCAAAGCTCCGAGACTACGGACATCTGATTATAATCTCACTGGCAGGGATAGCAAGACAGACTTTTCAAGTCGAGTCAACCAGCAGGAGACCTAAAGGTAGACCAATAACTAGAAGGTTAAAAAATATCCATAGTCTCTATGGTTACACTTGGGAATTCAGCCTAGAACTGTAATGACGATTGCTTTTCATAAGGCTGTATGGACGAAGTACTTGGGGACCCTACCCACACAACCTACTGAAGAATGATGGACAGAAAAGACGGATGGATGAATGGAATAATCTCATTCGTGATGATTACTTTGCTTTCGATACTTGTCGCCAAAAGTCTTCATTTTATTGTTGAGCTATATTGATTGATATATTACATCTATCTACTTGAAGAAATTGCTTTTGATTTTATTTTATCACTTTTCTTAACAAGTGATTTACAATTTATCACGTATTTCTTTCAGATATTTTCGTATATTGTTTTTCATTCTTCCGTAGCAAATTATTCTGTTTCTTATTTTTCGGTTGTCTCATTCATTGTTATTAATTTCATTAAGGATTATAGATATTTTCTTTATTTTCTATCTCACCGTATGTCTGCTTTCTATGCTGATTGCTTGAGATTTGTGATACCTATAAGAGTATATCCGAGGTTTTATGCAGTCTTTTCGATAAGTATTGAGTTTTAAACATATGTTATTTTGTTTGTCCCGGAGATACTGATGATTGCGTCTCCTCATATTATCTCTGCAAAAGCAACATTTGTGCCTTCTCTTGTTGCTATGCTATCTTATTTTTATATAGGTGGGGTGGTTCTTTCATACCCTCATTAAAAGGCTATCTATAAATTGAATTACTTTATTTAATTCTACGATAATATTATGTTATGCTCGTCATTTTTAGGTTTAGAATTGCTCATTCTTCGTTTTTTTTTCGTTATATTTTCGTTATATTCTTGCTTATATTTTTACTGGTGTTTATTTTGGTTCAGATTTCGCTGGTGTTATAGCGTTTGATGTGTTTTTGTTGTTTATATTTTTGCACGTGTTTGGCCAATCATTCTGGTTTGCGTCCTCAATACATCACCATGTTGTTTTTCCATTCAAGAGTGATATTTCAATTTGTGACATCTTTTCGGATTAGTTAACATATCTTTTAAAGTTTCCTAGTTTCTTAATACCCGAAGTTACTTTGAGATAAAGGTTGTTTTTTCTTAAAATTTGATAAAATTTTAAAGATTCTATCAAGGTTCATTTTCGTGACAAGCAGGATATGTTTGTATTATAGAAATGTATTAATCTCTTGCCCATTTATGCCTTTTCTGTTATATTTGTCAAGAATCACTAGTAAATTCCTACTTAGATACATGTTACCATTGATGTCGGGGACCAGCTTATTTATTCTGGCGATGACATTTCTTATGTGCTTTTATGCATCCTCCCGCTTATAAGATTTTATGTATCCTTCCTCTTTTAAAATTTCAACAAAGAATATAGTGTAATTATTAATATAGTGTCATTATTATTGTTCATAATTTGCTTGTTTGTGGGGACTTGTCGCAGACCAGTGAAAATGGACTTTCACAAGTAAATCTATGTATTACTAAGATAATTATCCTTCTATCATTTACCTCTTTATAGATTTACTTATAAAAAAAGCCTTTACTACCACATATTTTCTGTGTGGATAGTGTATTCTGAGCTACATTAGTTAATGTGTATTTATCTTTTTTAGTTTCAGGACATGAGTAGATCTTGCTTTACTAATCATTAGAATTTTAAAAGTTAAGTGGTATGAATAAAAGTGTGTAAGAAACGCAGAGATATGAAGTATGATGCTTTCTGGATTTTAAATTTCAGGTAATGTACATTAATATAAATTGCATATAAGGTGGCGAGCTGATTAAATCGTTAGCACGCCGGACAAGATGCCAGCGGCATTTCTTCCGTGTTTACGGTCTGAGCTCAAATTCCACCGAGGTCATCTTTGCCTTTCCTCCTTTCGAGGTCGATAAAATAAGTATCATTTGAGCACTGAGGCTGATGTAATTGATTACTTACCCCAAGCTTGCTAGCCTTGTGCCAAAATTTGAAACCAATATTCGTTTCATAAGGTCATGGATATATTTTTAGGGCAGATATATTTTTAGGTGTAGTTAATTTGTTATCACAATACAAAGGCTTGAAACTATATTCTTATTTACAATATTGGGGGGATATAAGAATATAAACCACTCGGATACTCTTAAATACTTCTATATTGATTTCTAATATTGGAACACGAAGAGAAAATTAAATTTTGCGGGCAAAAAGAATACGTGGTTGGTACTTATTTCACAAAATGCAGAAGGATACGAGGCAAAGTCAGGCTTGAAAGATCATTTGAACACGGAGCAGAAAGAAGCGTCATGAAACACTAGTTTCAATTCTGGCACAAGGTCAGCAGTTCCAGAGTAAAATTTGGAGGGATGGAGTACCAGTCCCCTCTGGTACTTATTTTATCGACCCCGAAAGGATGAAAAGCAAAATTGACCTCGGCGGGATAATGCCATGAAAAATTGCAAGCTGTTTAAATTTTTCTGCCAGTCACAAAACATTCGACTTCTTCGCAGCATATAACTTACTTCACTGGTAGGAATATTTGCATACCTATTTGCGAACACAGGCCTTCAATAGTCTTTTCGGGTTCTGTAGTTTTACAATCTATATCGTTAGTTGTGTGCATTTTTATTTTCAGGACTAAAGGCAATTCAGCTAAATATTGCATTGACAAAGTACTTCCATTTCATCAATATTATATATTCTATCAATCTGATATCTCATTAAGAGATTATATCAATTATAATAATTGAACGTATTAATATCATAGAATATTTAATTAGCGTTAAATTAATTAATGAACAAGTGCAATAAAAGGACAATCTCTTCGATGGAGAGGATAAATTCTATATGCCACGAAGAGATACATTAATTGAAACATTCTCATCACAAATAATTATTAATTGATGTCTAAATATGAACCAATAAACAATTATAGGGAACGTATAATACATAGTTTTGGCTACTCTGAAGTAACAGTGCACAAGAAAATAATTTTCTCAGATAATATCCAAAGGACATTCCTTATTTCAGTTTTTTTTTCGATTTCTTCTTTAAAGATCTAAATATGTATTCCTCATTCTAGAATTTAAGTGATATATGTCTGCTTTCACAAATCTATACATTATTGCTATCGGTGCTAATTGTAATTTTATGATACATAAAGCTTAGCACGATCACAGAAGACAAAGCTAATATATTTCCCTACTTTTCTTTGTAAGCATTCTCTAACTGTGCTACCAACCTATCTACCTTCCAACGGACTTATGTGTGTGTATGTGTGTGCGAGAAT
Organism: Octopus bimaculoides; assembly: GCF_001194135.2. NCBI lineage: Eukaryota > Metazoa > Mollusca > Cephalopoda > Octopoda > Octopodidae > Octopus > Octopus bimaculoides. The sequence continues at coordinate 116,794,012 of NC_068983.1, forward strand.
ATATATGTGTGTATGTGTGAATGTATATATATGTGTTTGTACATATATGTGTGTATGTGCGTGCTCGTGTGTGTGTTCATTATCCTAAATATAGTTATTTTGTTGGCTGCACCATAGCCAGACGGATACAAATTAACTTAAAAGCCCTTCGTCTACAGAGAAACATAAACATTTCCCTTCGTAATATCTTGGAAAGCAATATAACTCTGAAATATCCTAGCAACTGATGGAAATTTCTCAGCGATAGATGAAATCGATTATCACAATCAAAGATAGACTATCGTTTATATATCTGTGGCTACGCTAAGGTCTTCAAGACACCGTTTTTATACTTTGTGGTGCATCTAATTCTTTGTACATGTGCCTTTATCTCTCTGATACATGCCGAGACATTTACTTCTATTATTGTTCTTCAATAGAAATATTCTATGTGTGGGAAAACTGAATCGGTCCGGTATTAATATGATATGATCCGCTGTTATTTGTTTACACGCTGTATGTAATAACAAGTAGTATGAGGGGTTTATAATAAACTAATAATAAGTGGTAAAGGACAATATACTTTCATTAGGAAATTACATAATTATCTATCTGCCATTTTGTCATTTCTTCTAGCTTGTAATCAGTAGCGAAAGATAGTTTTCGCTGCTGTCGGGAAGCGGTTTTTCATGTTTCAACATGATAAAATGCCAAGTGGTGGTGGTGGTGGTGGTCTTCTTCTTCTTCTTCTTCTTCTTCTTCTTCTTCTTCTTCTTCTTCTTCTTCTTCTTCTTCTTCTTCTTCTTCTTCTTCTTCTTCTTTCTTTAAATGTTCTTCCATTTCTCGCAGAGTGTTTTCCGTACACCTAGGGCAGAGAAGCTGATTGTATGCATTCCCAGATTACACACGCAAATTCACAGGTAAAATATGTATTAAAAAAAAATTAACAAAGAAATAAATTCATGAATGGATGTTGTTTTCACAGCGATAACGCTCTTCTCAGTACATGAGTCGTTACAGTTAACACGAGTTTTTGCACTTCCTGTAGGGGTGGTAAGCCTGGTATCATTTTCAAATAGTTTTCAGTACCTTTTTTTTTATCATCCTAGAGATCCTACAATCACTGGTATGGTAGTCGCCTTGAGATGCCACATTTTTTTTCAATTTCTATTAGCAAGTCTTTATATTTACTGATCTTGTCATATTCTTTCGCCGCTATATTGTGATCGCAAGAAATACCCATGTCGATTAATAAACATACCTTTTTTGTCTGAGCTTTTATAATAATATCCGGTTTATTAGCTTTTATAGTTTTGTCGGTATGTACGGGGAAGTCTCAGAGAATCGACACATCTTCTCTCTCAGTCACAGCTTCAGGATGGTGTTTATAACATTTGTCAGCGGTTTTGATTTTATAATGTCGACATATTGTCCAGTGTAAATCTGGCTGACTCTGTCATGTTTTGCTTCATATTCTATAGGTGCTAAGACTCTACACCCTGAGATTAGGTGGTCTATAGTTTCAATCTCATCGTTACAGAATCGGCATTTTGGGTCAGCTCCATTTTTTATTACATTGGCTTGGTAGTTCCGGGTTAATAAGCTTTGGTCTTGAGCAGCTAATATGAAACCTTCTCTCTCTGCTTTTAGCCCTGAGCTTCGTAACCACTGAGGCGTGTGTTTCTGGTCGACATCAGCTTGTTTGCTACGGGCTACATACTTGCTATGCAGAGGTTTCTGTTCCTATCTGCTGGCTAATTTTCAATTAATTTTATTTACTTTGCAGCAGCAGTTGGCACATTTCCTTCTACCTGATCAATCTGCGAATTTTTTGCTCTCTTTCAGAATAGAGTGAAGTTTTTTCAATCTTTCATGTTTTTCAACAAGTTTTAGCATCCAATCGTTGGTTGTTTCAAGGTATTTGGCCAGTCCGATTGTGGTGGTTTTGTACGTAAGGTCAAGTTGGATCAAGCCCCGATCTCCCTGAGCTCTGGGAAGATAAAGACGATCCACGTCTGCCTATAGATGGTGCATCTTATTACAAGTCAGTAGCTTGTAGATTTTTCTATCAATTTTCTATTAATTTCATTGGTATTCCAGTTAAGCACATTGAAGCTATAAAGAACAACTGAGACTGCTACGGAATTTATGGCTAACACATTATATGCATTCAGCTCAGACTTCAGGACTGCTCGAACACTTCTATAACATTCTTTCCTAACCTTTTCTTTCATGTTTGAGAGTGGTATTAGTGCTATGAAGAAAATTAGTGGTGAAAGTGAGTCTCCTTGATAGATGTCACACTTTATGCTAATATTGTTTGAGCGCAATACTCAATTAGAATGATATAATTGGAGCTTCGTGTTCCATAGTGACATATTATACTTCAAAAATCTGATATCACAGGAGAAATTTTGAAAATTTCCAGCGATTTCAGAATCCACGAATGTGGTATGCTGTCAAAGGCTTTTTTATAATCAATGCATGAAGAGCTGAGATTTCTGCGCTTGTTATGGCAGTTCTCAAGGATCGTGCGATTAATTAAGAGCTGATCTTTGCATCCGTATGAGCCTTTTCTGCATCCTTTTTGTTCAGTGGGAAAGGGGCTATTCTCTTCCATAAACGTATATGTTTTTTCCGCTAGAATAGATGTCAAAATGTAATAGGTAGTAGACAAACATGTTATAGGCCGGTAATTTTTGGGGTCTTTAGTTTTATTATTTTTGGGGAGGAAGTAAGTAATACCATTTGCGATCCAATGTGGAAATTGTTCCGGGTCTTTCATAATACTATTAAATAGTATTACTAACATTTTGTGTGCGGACGAGAATGATGAGAGCCAGAAATTTGGTACTCTATCAATACCAGGGGATTTCCACTTATGAGCCTTCGTTAGTGCCCTCCTTAGGTCGGCGATTGAGATGTCTTCCCATACCTGTTCTTGTAGATTTTTGTAGGCATTTTGGGTGCGTTTGATCCAGTCTGAATTTTCATTGTATGGTTTCTCATTACTCCAGATCCCTTTCCAAAAGTTTTCAACTTCTTCCATTAGGGGTGGATTTTCAATGGTTACTTTTTCTTTCCCTTTTTTCCCTGTAAAATGTTTTGGTATTGGATTTGAACATCTTATTTTGCTTGTAGAATTTGATTCTTTCCTCAAATCTGCGTATTCTCTGAGCTTTTGCTTGAACATTTTGTTTAAGTGTTTCATTCGCTGACATCAGTTCTCTTGTTGAGAGTCCATATTTTCTCACAATCTTCCTGCCTTTTCTTGATCTTACACCATTTCCAGAGGTTAGCTTAGTTATTATTATTATTATTATTATTATTATTATTATTATTATTATTATTATTATTATTATTATTATTATTATTATTATTATTATTATTAAAAAGGCGGTGAGCTGCTAGAATCGTTAGCACGCCGGGCGAAATACTTAACGGTATTTCGTCTCTCTTGATGTTTTGAGTTCTTGATGTTCTGAGTTCTCCCTTATTGAAATGTTTTAAAATGCTAGAAGGTGGGGAGGTGGCAGAATCGTTAACACGCTGGACAAAATGCTTAATTAGAGTTTATCCATCTTCGTCCGAGTTTAAATTTCACTGAGGTTGAATTGGCCTTTCATCCTTTCGGGGTCAGTAAAATGAAGTTCTAGTTGAGCACTGAGGCCGATGTAATCGACTTATCCCCTTCCCAAAATTACTGGCCTTTTGCCGAAATTTGAAACCATAATTACAAGATTAGATTCAAATTATATTCGGCTGTTCTAACCTATGAAGAGATAATACTGTTGTAGAGTGTAGATATAAGTTTATCCCCTTGATTTAATTCAAAGTATATTTGCTTACAAATTCTTCTTCACCTATTAATATTACATTAATACAATCTATCATGAAATGTTATATAAAATTTTATAATTATTCCAGTAAAAATGTAGAATTACATCAGACTGAACTCGTAAAATTTTTCCAAGTTTTCAGGATTTCTAAGAGCTTTTACTTGAAGGATTTAGTGGTATTTAGAATGTAAAAATTAGATGTTTAGAATGCAGTTCTTTATTATCGTCTGTCGTCCAAAACTCAAATCACTCGTTGCTTTAATCGTCTTTATGTTTCTTCTGTTCTCTGAGTTCTCGGGCTCTTTAAATTTCCTTTTCCAAAACTTCAGCAATAATATTTGCAATATTTATATTTTCCTCGCCCGAGGAATCTGCAGTCATCTCTCAGGAGTTTGGTGTTATAAAAGCGTTCTTGTCACGACACCACGATTTCGTGGAATTTAATAATGATGCCGGTACTAAAAGAAACGGGTTAGAATATATACTTTTAGTTTTATATTATCTCAAAACAATTTCAACTGCAGTGAATTTGCTTTCCTTACGCATAAGATGGATATAAATAATATTATACTGGTTTTGGCATACATGGCTACGCTCGCCTACCAAAAATATCATTTTACCAACATCATTGATTCTTTTCAGTTACTGCTGTCATATAAAACATATTCACATAGTCAGGAAAATGAAAATATTTATTTCTGATGTTCCATTAATACACTTTTGCCTTAATAGATATTGTCTCTGGTAAACTAAAGAGGATTAGATTGATGACATGAAAAGAAACGCAATTACTTACACACAGGCGTACGTATGTATATATATATTGTATATAGTATATATATGATGTCAGTATTATTGTCCCAGGTAGTGTAAATGTTTTCATTCATGTGCTTTAGCTACAGCATTAGGGTGGTCTAGCTCTTATTTCTAGCAATGTTTGTGTTTCCTAACACCCTAGTCACATCTAGTGACAATTATAATTCTGTTGTTTACACATATATATACTAGCTGTTGGACCTGGTGGTGCTCGTCTTTTCCGTGTTGAACTTAAATCCACCTCTGACATTGTATTGAATAAGCTTTTCCGTAGAGATTATTCTATGGATTTTGTTGAAAATTTACACGTGAAAAAATACAAAAGCTGCAGGAAAAATAACATCGCTATGGGAATTTCCATTCAATCGCCCGATTGAGTTCACAAAAATCGATGCTATTTGAGTGTTATCGAGTTTTCGAAAAATTCTGGCTTTATTTGAACTTCAGAGCATGTAATCTACCTATGTGCCAAAAATCATTAGAATTGGTTGGACGGTATACGTGGAGTTAGATTAAGCCCAAACACACAGACACATTTATGTATATAGATATAGGCGCAGGAGTGGTTGTGTAGTAAGAAGCTTGCTTCCCAACCACGCAGTTCTAGGTTCAGTTCCCACTGCGTGGCTCCTTGGGCAGGTCTCTTCTACTATAGCCTCTGGCCGACCAAAGCCTTGTGAATGGATTTGCTAGACAGAAACTGAAAGAAGCCTGTAGTATATATATATATATATATATATATATATATATATAT
>NC_068983.1:116799818-116816609 GCF_001194135.2 Octopus bimaculoides
TATATATATATATATATATATATATATATTGCGGATGAAGTGTTAATCACATCCAATAATATGTACCATGAGTCTTTAATCTTACGGCAAGGAAAGGCAGTACGCTGTGTAAAATGCTTACCGTCTTTCGTCCGACTTTACGTTCTGAGTTCAAATTCTACCGAAGTCGAATTTGCTTTTCATCCTTTCGAGGTAAACAAAATAAGTACCTGATGAGCACTGGTTTCGATGTAATCGACTTAACCTCTCCTCCAGACTTGCTGGCCTTGTGTCAAAATTTGGAACCAACATTACGGCGGGGAATGCTATGCTATAACCTTTCCTACACTCAAGTCATATAACAGTCTAGTTCAATTAAATATCCCATTATTTAAACCAGTACATCTAGTAATACAAAGGCAGTATACATCTTTAGTGCATAGCAAGCTAAAATATACTTGATGTTACAATTTTACACTTAATAAGGTTTTGAAGTATAACCAGTCTACATGAGCAATATCTATCTTGGTTTAAAAAAGTGCGGTGACTTGTATCAAGCAAACTACTTAGAGGCCTCAAGTTGGATAGCCTATTACATCGTTTAGTCTCATAAGTTTGGAAAATTTTCATGAGAAGCTAAATTTTCGAGACTGTGTACACAATTGGAACCACATTAGAACACTGTTACAACTTATAGACTGTAAATGTTCCCGCAAAAGAGATGTCACCATAACTTATTAGCCACTCTGTAAACATATCACGTTTATATATAAGGAATATTTTTATTAAGTTTGGTCTAAAAGCTTATCCTTTATATCCATTTTTGAAAACCATTCGTTTTAAAACTCTTTTGAAATAATGACATTAACGGAAGCTATACAATAATTCATGCTTTGTTTTCGTCAAAGATTTTAAAGGCAATGAAATATCAAAGATTATCCATACAAAAGATCAATAGAAAATCTTTTTACTTTCAAAAAATCAGATATCGATGCTATAAAAATATAACTTCACTCAAACTTTCATTTATCTGCTAAAAACAAAATTATATTTCCTTATTGTTCCAGACATTTTATGAAAACCGACGAGTAATCTTTGTGCTGAAGAGTTACAAAAATATTCTATATATAACATATATTGCCAAGTTAGGTATGGAAAGGCAACAACTGAATGTTACCCGTGAACATAAGTAATACATTTATTCTGCTTGGAAAAGCGATTCGATCATTCACCCAAATAGTTCTTCCCTGAAATATAATTTTAGTCTAAACAAAAGATATTAGACGTAGGAAGTTACTCTCTCCTCAAAATTTATTGTTTTTAACTTTGAAAACTATGAAGAAATTCATCTGTATGTAAATTTAAAAAAAATATTTTGTCGGTTCTTTAGGATACTGGATAAGATTTGCCGCATTCATTTTTTTTCTTTAAATATTAGTTTTTGGAAACTATCTAAAGGCAAAATTCGTGTTTGGAAACTGAAAATGAAAAGAAACCTTTACCCACAAAACCAATTTTTATCATTCCGTCTACTAGAAACTACCCCTCCAAAATTTTACCCAACATTCAAAATGCGTTCAAAGAGTATCCAATTCTATTTTTTCTCGCCAAAACTATTACTACGCGAACAAAATCCTTTGGGTGGGAGGTGACACCACCCTTCCTGGACGTAAAAAAAAAATTCACGCCGGTACGCTTGGTGATACCGAAATTGAAACCGCCAGAAGATTCAGCTGGCCGTTGGAGAAGATGCCATAGGCAAAACGTAGACAAAGAAGTACAACTGCTTCAAACATGGCTGCACCTCAATGAAGGGCGAGACACGTCACAGGCAGACTATCCACAAGCCGATAAGCCGAAAGGAGGAACCGATTGAGAAGGTTCGGCGAATAGTCATGTAAGATCCTCGTAGTAATCTCTGTGCTGAAGAGTTACAAAAATATACTATATATAACATTTATTGCCAAGTTAGGTATGGAAATGCAACAACTGAATGTTACCCGTGAACATAAGTAATACATTTATTCTGCTTCGAAAAGAGATTTGATCATCCACCCAAATAGATCTTCCTTGACGAAGTGGTAATAAACACTAGATCAATGCATTCCATTTACACGGATGAGTTGTGCATGAAGAGAATGGCGTGATTCGCCCCGAAGGTGCAGGTGAAGCAGCAGAAGCAAGTCCGCATGAAAATCGCTCAGAACATGCGGGACTGTGAAAATCACATTCCAAACTTCATAAAGACTACCATCACTGGTGATGAGACATAGGTCCATGGTCTTTTCTCTATGCAAGAATCCAACGAGCGCGGACTGCACATTCAACTCTTGTTGTAACAGCAGGAAACTAACGTAGCTTACCGGCGCGAAAATTTTCTCGTATGCACTGTAAGGGTGGCGTTACCTCTCACCCAATGGATTTTGCCCTCGTGGCATTAGTTTTAGCGGGGAAAATAAAGTCAAATGCTCTTTAAATTAATCTCGTATAAGAGCCAGGCTTATATATAGTATCACCAGTGGAGAAATTCATAGTCTACTGCGGTCGACGACTGCCGAACTTTTGAAAGGACTATCAATAAAATTATGAAAAATAATTGTTTCTACACTTGTAGCGATCCCTTTACTCAGTTCATGTTTACAGCTTTTTATGTCTATAAAAAGACTTATCTATCTATCTATCTGCCTATCCATCTATCCAACTATCCATCTATCTATCTATCCATCTATCCATCTATCTATCTATCTATCTATCTATCTATCTATCTATCTATCTATCTATCTATCTATCTATCTATCTATGTATCTAATCATACACACACACATACAAATATACAAATTTGCTTCAAACATGTGCATGTGCGCGCGCGCGCGTCTCAGAGTGTTTGAATATGTGCGTCATCTGGCGAACCACATTAATAATCTAATGTGTTCCTTCGTTATGGAAAGATTGTAGAGTAAGATTTGAGGAAGATATGGTTGATATAATTATAGATCAAACAACTGCGTGAAAGCGATCTCATTGGATTGGTTATAATCAGCTTTAGTGGTCTTATTAGTTGAAGTGTCCTTTGTATCGCTAATGACTAACTGTATTTGTAACAGAGGCATCTGTGATTTCATAAATTTCGTGTCAACCCTTTGTTCGTTTTTATACCTCATATTCTAATAGATATTTTTAACCGTACTGTCCGTCATTTATTTGTTTGGGGAGATTGAAACGATTTCCTATTAATGTGTCATGCTCCACTATGTTTGTTTACTCGTTGTACGTGTCACTGTGCAATATGAATACTTTTAATACGTTCTTTGCTGTAAAAATCAATACGATTTCGTAAACGAAAGAATGTTAATTCCACAGGTAACCTTCAAGCAATTTGTTTATTCTTTCAGCTTTTATTTGTTGATATTTAATCGGTATCAACGGATATTTTCCTAGGCTGTCAGCAGCGTCTATCATTTTCGACGTTGATGTTGTTCTTTTTAATAGCTCTATAAATCAGAATGTTTAAACGGTGTGCTTGCGTTGCAGAATCTGTGCAGTTAAATGACAAAAATGTTTGAAGGCTACCTGTGTATGTAATACATGTCAGATATACCGGGCTGTGTAAGAGACAAGCCGAATCAGAATATGTATTTCACCATTTTTCGGCGCATACCTTCTTGTTTCTCTTTGCTATTGTTTATACATTTGTGCCTGTTGTTATTCTCAATCTTATATTTGTTACTCATTGTAAATTCACTTTTCATTTTGTATTTTACTCTTGTGTCTCCAGGATTTTAAGCCCTTATCGTGTATAAAAGAAGTCATTATTGCAAATATTTTCGTATTATTAATTTGATTTGGCTAATGTATGAAATAGCAGTCTAATCTTATGTGTCGACACTATATATTATTAGTGCATAGTTTACATATGCCGAATGTACTAAGAACACAAAATGAATCCACAATATTTGGAACCTAGAAGGTGACATCGTGCACCTAAATACTGCAAGACATATTTATTATATTACTGACTGATTCCCACTTTTATACTTAATTTGCTATCATATTACAAATTCCCGCGACTGAAAAACTTCCTTGACGCAAGACCATTTTACGTTTTCAATTATATTTGGACTTCAGTCTCGGATGATGCCTATTCATATACTTTAATCTTCATTTTCAAGTCATTATAGTTCATAAGACTATGACAACTCCCCAGTGCCAACTATCATCTACGTCTATAATTTCTTTAAACCAAATAGTAATATTTTTTTTACTTCTTTCAGTAATTTGAACCCGGCAATGCTGGGAAACCGCCGTAAGGGCTGTTAGTCGAATAAATTGACACCAGGACTTATTCTGTTAAGCCTAGTACTTATTATATGGGTTTTCGTTTGCTGAAACGCTAGGTTACGTGGACATAAACACACTAGCATCGGTTGTCAAGAGATTACGAAGGAGACAAACAGAGACACACACATAAATACATACATGTATATACAACAGGCTTCTTTCAGTTTCTGTCTACCAAATCCACTCACAAAGCTTTGGTCGGCCCTAGTTTTAAGTAGGAGACACTTGCCCATGGTGTCACACAGTGGGAGTGATCCCAGAACTATGTGTTTGGGAAGCAAGTTTCTTACGACGCAGCTACACCTGCGAAAACTTTATTCGATTCATGTCCCCTCTTAAAGAAAGTCAATGTTGGCTTGTTAGGATCTCAACAAATAAAATTTTGAAGAACCATTATTAGTGTTTGTTTATTGTGGTACTAATATCAGAGAGGTAAGGTATATTAATACCCAGACTAACATGTCGGCGAGAGAGAAACGGCAACGTTATTGCTCAACACATTTTCATCAGGATATATTTATCTTTGTAATTACCCTCTAAAATGTAGATATTCGAGTCGATTTTACTCGTAAAGCCCCGTTCACTGGAAGATTCAAGAAAACCATATGATAGGCAGTAAGTCGAGTTTCATCAAACTAAAGAAACAGAAGCCAACATATATCACGACAATTGCAACGATATTGAAAAGAACCTAAGTAACACCTATTATCAATATCACACTGTAATACATAATGTACATTCCAATAGAATAGATTCATAATTATTTTTCAGTTATGGTATCTTATCCTGTTTTTCACTGCATGGAAATAAATATTGTGATTAGATGTAAGGGTGGTTGAGAGGTTTTCATAACTAAAAAATATTAGTAAGTACAACTGAAAAAGCAAGTTTCTTACATAAATTTTATTGTAAGATTATTTATCAGTTATAATAAGTTCTATAGAAATTTCACTGAGACGTTTATATAAATCCTACTACGATACGTTAGTTATTGTATCTTACTTAACTCATTATACATCCTCTCCGTCGTTACAGCAAACATCAGGAAACAGCAAATTAAACAGAAAGCTGAATCTATACCTTCATGTATATAGATTGCAAAGGAAAGTTTATAATTATATAATTCTTTGAATTTATGTATTCCCCGATGGAAGGTCTAGAACATGCATCGCTATGCAGTTGAAATAAAAATAACGGTAAAATAATATCACAGTTTCTCTAGTCATTGTTTGCGCGGCAGTTTTCTCATACGTAATTTGGTGTTACATATTTAAAGCATGGGTGAAGAATGAAGAAGTTAACTTGAAATCGATATGCAGTGAGAAAAAGTATCAAGTAATGTCTAATATTATTTTAATTTCCGGGTCAACAGAGTTAAGGCTGAAAGAGTAAGTTTGATTTCTAGTGAAAAATGTTATTTAGTATATGTCTGGAAATATCCAGACAAAATCAATAGTGAGCATGGTGTGAAAAGACATAAAGTGATGTAGAAGTTATATTTAAAATAATGGAAAATTGAAGAATTGGCGGACCGTCGAAAAAATTCACTGCTGCATCTATCTTCATGACTTTGTTCTTGGAGTATTGTCTTTATACCGATCTGTTCTGATGTTGAAATACTGCACAGATCAAAGTTTACATGTGGGATTGTTAAAATATATGATTAAGTCGACAATATAGATTATGTGTCTGAATAAAACCTGTAAAAGAAGTATTACTATACTGATATAATATTTATTATGGCAATCTATCTTAAATATAGATATATCTATCTTACGTTGTGGAGGCACAATGGCCCAGTGGTTAGGGCAGCGGACTCGCGGTCATAGGATCGCGGATTCGATTCCCAGTCCGGGCGTTGTGAGTGTTTATTGAGCGAAAACACCTAAAGCTTCACGAGGCTCCGGCCGGGGATGGTGGAGAACCCTGCTGTACTCTTTCACCACAACTTTCTCTCTTTCTTACTTCCTGTTTCTGTTGTGCCTTTAATTCAAAGGGTCAGCCTTGTCACGCTGAATATCCCCGAGAACTACGTTAAGGGTACACGCGTCTGTGGAGTACACAGCCACTTGCACGTTAATTTCGCGAACAGGCTGTTCCGTTGATCGGATCAACTGGAACCCTCGACGTCGTAAGCGACGGAGTGCCAACAACAACAACAACAACAATCTATCTTATGTATATGCTTTCAAAAATAAGATGTAAATTTCAGGTTTTACAAGTGGCTGTCTGTTTCATCTAATTGATAATAAGCAAAATCTGGTGACTGAACAAATCCAGTTTCCAAGGCATTCTATCAGTTTGATCCTGTATTGCAGTCTCATATTAGGTTTCTAGTACATACTTTTCAATGTACTAAAATTTTCTGAAGACGTAACATGAATTTTGAAATATTTACGAAAGTAAGATGATGTTATCAACTACATAAAAATAGATTCATTAACAACAGAATTTTAATAAACTGTACAATGCAATGTGTGTGTGTGTTTCGTATGTATTCCACAGACGAAAGGGTGGAATACATACATACTTATATTAATATACTTATATAGGCACACTTATATACATATATATATACAGAAATATACATACAAATGTGTGTATGTTTATGTATACACACACACACACACACACATTGTATTGCGCAGTTTATTAAAATTCTGTTATAAATGAATCCATTTCTATGTAGTTGATAACATTATCTTACTTTCGTAAGTATTTCAAAATTCTTGTTACAATACTATTATTTCTCAAACGAACTTCATTTCCGCTGTGAATATATGATAACTACTTAGTGAACTTAATGTTTCTCTCGGTATAGATAAAGCGTATAAAAAAAAAGTATAGTTTATTTAGTACAACAGAAATTTAAAAAGAATTTCAGTTTGTTATCTAGTAACTTTTACGAATTATTTATTTTCAGGTTGTAAATTACAGCTATATTTATTGGTTGAACACATGGCTTCTTTTAGACCCTTGGTGGCTCTGCTGTGATTGGTCATATGATTGCATCCCTATTTTGAATTCGCCTTGGAATTTCCGAACTTTAGCAGCCCTATCGTTCTGGATCCTAATAGTTATGATGAGTTACAGAATTCTCCTCTTTCGAAACACGTCAATGGCACGGTATGATATACGTCTTTTGCAAATTTCATTTTGAAATAAGTTCTTAAAACAGTTAGCTAAATCATCTTGCGATGTTTTGTTAGACTCTTTTACGTTCTTAGTTCAAATCTCACAGCGGTCAGCTTTGCCATTCACAATTTCCTCGTATCTAAAAGAATTTGATCCTCTTATTCTTTGTCAGAAATCATCATTCAGCTGATTCATTTTACTTATTTATTTAGCTTAGAATAACTTTCAATAAGTGTCAATAAGGTAAAAGAGGTACAGAAGTGCTAAGGTCCGATGATATGCCTTGTGGGTCCTTTATGTTCCGAGTTCAAATCTTGATGCGGTCAACTTTATCTTTTATCCTTCCAGAGTCAAGTACTCACGTTGATTTAATCGACTATGACTCTGCACCAATAAGCAATGGGTTATCAAGATACGTAGAGCCGTAATTCCGAATTTTCTGCCAACAGTTAAATTGATACACCTGCTGGAATCCGTTGTAGTCCCAAAACTATCTTCCTATTAAGTAATACTCCTTTATTACTACAAACAAACAGACATGCATTAAATCACGTATCATCACACCAGTGTTACTAGAAAAGCGGGCATTATTAAAAAACGGATGAATAAAAATAAAATAATGGAGTGCACAAGGGATACCTTAATGATAAGGATGATACACATAAATATTGGTTTCAAATTATGGCACAACGCTAGAAATTTTGAGGGAGGGGTTAAACAGATTTCATTAACGCCAGTGCTCAGCTGGTACTTATTTTATCGATACAAAAGGATGACAGGTAAAGTCGATCTTGGCAGAATTTGAATTTAGAACGTAAAGATGGGAGAAATGCCACTAAGCATTTTGCCCGGTGTGCAAACGGTTCTGCCAGCTCCCCGCCTTAATACACATAAATAAGTTTGGAACATATGTTTGAAAATTAAAGTTTTTATATTCAATGCTCAAGCTTATATGTTGTATATATTTGAATCGAATTGTACATAGGCATAACAATTTTAATTTTAAAAAATGTTCCAGACTTTTGGCTACAACTGTATATTAACAGTCCTATTTCATATGTGCATTAAATATATACAGTTATTATACACAGTTACTTCAAAATATCCGACAACTTAGAAACAGCAATGACAATTTCATCAAAAACTGAACCAAAAACTAAGATATCTCTCTGACTTTTCTCAAGTGAAAATTTTATTCCATAAAAGTGAGGATGTAGTCGATAAAACCACGCTTGTTTTATGCGTTGAATATTCATTGTAACAACCCCGGACATATTTCAACAAAACGCAGTTGATTGACAAAACTAAAGACAAGTACTAAATATTGGAAATAATCTAGTAGACACCCACTTATTTTTGCACCGCTGTCCAATGTACGTTAATATAGATTTCTAACGGCAAAATAAAGCCATTGATAGATACCCAGATATCTATCAAATACTGTAATATTGATTTCTATTTAACATAACGAGTACATTTGGCTGATGGAAATAAGTACGTAATAAGTACTAATTCAATCGACCTCGGCAGGTCAGAAGGCAAAACTGACATCAAAACTTGCTATCAATGTATTAAGGGTGGTTGTTAATATGAAATTCAAGTTTTGGCATAAGCCAGCAAGTTCGGGGAGTGGGTAAGCCGATTACATCAATCTCAGTACTCAAGTGGTACTTATTTTGTCGACTCTTAAAAAATGAAAGGCAAAGTCGACCTCGGTGAAACTTGAACTCAGAATGTGAAGACGGATGCGATGCCGCAAAGCATTTCGCCTGGCGTGCTAAAGATTTTGAAAACACGCTGCCTTCAGTAGTCGTTGAATATTAATTTCAAATTTTGGCACAAAGTCAACAATTTCTGTAGAGGATGTAATTCGGTTACATCGACCCTGGTACTCGACTGATACTTATTTTATCAACTCCGAAAGAATGAAAGGCAAAGGCGACTACGGCGGAATTTGAACGCAGAACATGAAGTCAGACGAAATGCCGCTAAGCATTTCGCCTGGTGTGCTATCGATTTTGACAGCCCGCCGCCTTCAATAGTCGACAACATAATTAGGCGATCGTATTATACCTGGTATTTAACAAACATCCAACGTCTCTTGGTCTTTCAAGGTATAAAATTTATTCCACAACTTGAAATATCTGCATCACTGTTTGATGATCAGACCATAACTAGATTTCTTTTATTTTATAGTTTCACTATCTGCTTTTTCCAGCTGTGCAATGCAATTTAAATTCATCTTAGTACTGCATCGACAACGTATCACTTTTATATTATTCCATCTCTATGCTTCTAGTTGGCTATAAACATATCTGTATAGAGTATACAAACATTTCCTCTATATTGCTAGATTTTTTGATTATCTGACAGCGTACTTTTCAAATCCCAACAATTAGACTAATTTCATCTACATTATTGTTCAACAAAGTAATAAATTGATAAGTATTTCATCGGGCAAGGAACATTCTAATTTCCGTTAGGATATAAGCCTATTGAAAGGCCATTGTCATCGTCGTCCTTGTCGTCGTTATCATCTTAACAGGTATTTAAAATTTCTGCTATTAGAACAAGTAATCAAAGAACATGATATACATATGAGGATATTATTGTTTATAATAGTATCAGTGGCTTAGCATGCGTAAAAAAAACTCATAAATGTAAAAAATATCAATAAATAATTGCAGGTACTAACTGGCAGGACCGGCATGCTAACGTTTTCACTTATTAAACACAGAGATGAAAGCGGGCAAATGAACAACTGATCTAAGACCCCGTACTAATGACGAAAATGATCGAAAATTGAAAAGGTCAGGCATACCCGTATCACCGTGATTTCGAACTTAGAGAAATACCTCTACTTCATACTCAGCGAATCTTACCGACCCCAGGATTGTAGAGTTTGATCATGTCAACCAATGTGTGCAGTGACCGTTTTTAATGCCGCAGCAAATTTTAAAAAGGGATCGAAGTGAATAAAAATTATATAAAGATATATGAGGATATCATTATTTATGATAATATCAGTGGCTTAGCATGCGCAAAAAAGCCATAAAGGTAAAAATTATCAATAAATAGTTAAGATTACAAGCAGACAGTACCGGCATGCTAACATAGCAGTCAAAATTATTAAAGCTTTGTAAATTTGTTGCGACAGTAAAAGCAGTCATTTGCTGAGATTAACAAACTCTACAACCCTGGAGTCAGTAAGAATCACTGAGGATTAACAAAGGGTATTTCTCAAAGTTCGACATAACGGTTATACGGGTATGTCTGACTTTTTCAATTTTCAATTATTTTCGTCATTGATACAGGGTCTTAGGTTTTTTGTTCATTTGCCCACTTTCACATTTGTGGTTAATTGAAAACTTGTGGTTTAGTCATTTTGACTGCTATGTTAGCATGCCGGAACTACCTGTTAATAGCCTTAATTTTATATATATATATATATATATATATATATATATATATATATATATATATATATAAATGGCAATCACTAAGAACTTCGTTAAGAATATTTCATTTAGATTGTCTAAGTTATCTGCTAATGTTGACATTTTCAATGACAAGGGTGAATTTTATAACTCTGCCTTACTTAAAGCAGGCTATAGAGAAAAAGTTACCTACATTAATTCTATTAAGTCTTATTCTACCTTTAGTAATGGAGACATGAAATCTAGTTGTAATGATATGAACGATTTCAATTTTAATTTATACGCCAACACCAAACATAGGAACATTTTTACGACGTAAGGGAGATAACCGTTATTTAAACCCCTTTTTTCATTCTAAAGGTAAATCGATGTTGTTTAAAGATAGTTACACTAAAAATAAGGCAACTAATAGTAAAACTATTTGGTTGATTATTCCTTATGGGAGGCAAATTAAATCTAATCTTCTTTTACAGTTTCGTGAAGCTATTATTAGGAATTTTCCAAAGAATTCTATGTATTATTCGATTATCAAGTCGCACACGGTTAGGATTGTTTTCTCGAACACAAAAAATCTCTCAGAAACTATCTCCTCACATAATATTAGTCTGTTAAATAACAATCCAATTACTAATGCTAATATTAATTTAGCTAATACTAACCATCCTCCTAGAAATATTAACAACAAAGTTATTGTCACTGAAATCAATTCCAACAGAATTAAGTTTATGTCTAGTAATTCTAAGATTAAAAACTCTATATACCAGTGTAAGTATGTTAATTGTTACCAGGGTAGCAAAAATCACACAAAAAATGGGATATCATACCCGGTTAATAGGTAGAAATACCATGTTAATGTGATATATTTTGAGTAGATATGAAGAATATTAATAAATGGAGCAAAACGTGTATGATCAATAAGTTCCTTTAGTTCCTACATATGTTTCAAAATATATGTGCACTCTACTCCAAAGAAGTAAGAGGTGCTGGAATTACACATATATTCATCGTCAGGGAACCAACATACAAAAGCAAGACATGCGCTACATGCAAAGGTTGCGCACGAGTTATAACATTATATAGCTCCAACATTACTGCAGTAATATAGGCAAGAAGTGTCTCGAAACATTTTTATTCGTGGGACACGTCGATCTCCGAGGTTTTCCAAATCTTTACTACGGAATATTTTGAACAGCTCATCTGCTCAAGTAAGAGTTGCGGATAAATTTCCTCTGTTCAAGCCTATATCGGCACCATTCGTTATTTCTAATAACGTTAAATCTTAAAATATATACAGGCGCAGGAGTGGCTGTGTGGTAAGATGGGTGCGATAACACTTTGAGTACACCTTGTTAAACACTGTTTGTTACAGCTAACTAGTTTGTAGAATGCAATCTGGACATGAAGATAATTTGGAAGCTCGTTATGTAAAAGAAGTTTTGTTAAACTGGGTAAAAATGCTACAGACTTATGAATTAACGTGCATGAGCTGATCATTTATTTTCGCTGATAAAGTGGTGAAGCAAAGCAAGTACACCAGCGACTCATGATGACCTCCTTTTACGACAGCAAGAAAATAATCTACATCCACTGGCTTCCCTCCGACTAGACGGTTAACAAGGAGCACTTTGTGTGGGTTTTGTGAAGGCTTTGAAGGCATTCACGAAGTGATTTCGTTGCAAAAGGACAGAACACAGTGTACTTGCATCAAGATAATGTATCAGTCAGTTCCATACTGGTAACAGACTAGTTGACAGAGACGAACACCAAAATTGTTCCTCATCTTCTCTGCAGTTTAGACCTTGCTCTTTTCTAATTTTTGGTCGTAATTCAAACTGAAGTGGAAAATGAAGTAGACTGTGACAAGTGTCCTGGCCATCTTCAGTTTGGTGGCCTCTCATGGGACCTTCACAAAATGGTTGGAGCGCTAAAACAAGTTCATTGAAGCCAGAGGATCCTAGTTTGAAAGACATTAGAGTTTGCACTTCTTTGATATTAAAAAATATCGCACTTGAAAAACCTCAAAACTTTTGGAATGCACCTTATACATATACATTCAATAATAAATGTTATTCGCAATAAGATTTCTCAATATGATTATTAATTTCATAAGTTTGCTATTTTTGTAGAATAGTTTGTATTGGTTTTACGCATGACCAAAAGCATATTTCGATTTTTTTCAGTTTGTAACTGAAGCGTTACAGAAAATGAATATTACAACGCCCCATTCTGTAGAATATTGTCTGTTATATGCAATAAGAAAGAATTCATTTGCATAATACTAACTTTTTATTATTCGGTCTTCACAAAATATGTTTATGATATATCAGTGTGACTTTAGTATCCCTACTCAAACTATAATCACTAAACTAGTTACACTTTAATAGAACACTCGTTCATTTAACTGTTTTCATTTTTATCATCCTACAATATCTACTTCGGTTTATTAACAAGGGATCTTCTCTGCAGACACACAAATAGTTGGATATGGCACCTTAACTTCGCGGCATAAAGTCTTTTTTAAATATTAGGAAGACTACTTTGGATAAAATAGTTATTTATATTGGAACAAATCGAATATTCGTGGCTGGAATGCCTTTGATTACAGATCTGCTTACAAGACTGATCTAGGACTTAACAATAACAGCAATATCTAAGTTTGCTCTGTCTGGATGAGAATAACAGTACACATTGCTTTGATTGGTTATTTTCTCACCATATGATTGACTCGGTCAACAGCAACTGTATTTAGGTTTTATATACGTTATGTATAACAATATCCTTTTATATATTGATGCGCCTGGCAAACATCGATTTAATTTAATCAGTCATCATTGATTCGATTATATAAATAGCAATTATAGAGTGGGGCGGTTCAGTTCACCTTAGAACAATATCTGTGTGCATATTGAAAAGAAATTTATAATAAATACTAAGTATTAGACTGCAATGCTGAAGCTGTACTGATTGTATAATATTAGCATCCAGAGAGAAAATATAGCATCTCAACAATAGGGGTTAAGACATACATCCAATGTGCTTTAGATATTTCGAAACACACACTTTAAAAAATAAAATTTAAGAAATAAGATTTAATCTAATTTAAAATACTAAGTTTCAATATATTGAATTGACATGCCATGATGTCAAATTCACTTTCATTCCCATGAAATTTAATAGTAAAAGTACTCTAGAATATATTCAAAATCTTGATCACAATTTTCATTAATACTTATGCTCGCTATTTTTCGTTAGTCTTGATGTGGTGCAAATTATACATCGTGTTATCTCATGTGAATTAGTGAAGACATATGGTAATGGTTTATTTTGATGAGACACAATGTTATTGTTTGCAAGAAAGATTAATATTATCAATTGAACTAACCTTAATATATTTCGATTCATAATTTTTCAACACTAAAAGAGAAGCTCTTTCCAGAACGCCGAGCGAATCCATTGATTGTTTACACAGTCCTATCTTAATTCTACTGAAATCAATTTATCTTGTCTCCACTCACTGACATGCTTACTAGACCAGATACATAAATGTTTTTTCCCCACTGACACAAAATCGCAATTGCTCTTTGAAACTGGAATGCTTAGTACTGTTTTCAATAATCCCTCGATCCACATGCTCGTGTATTCTCTGTATCCATACTATAATTCATTGCAAATATAGTGCGTTATGCACTTTGCTTAATTGTTTTTCTCCATCATTGCAATTTGCTGAAAATACTCCCTGCACGAATCTGTGTTAGAGCCTTTTTCGTTCGTTCTGTGTGCACGGGTATATATGTTTGTTATAAAATTATGCTGAGAGATCGACAGACAAGAAGAAAGAACGAAAACAGGAAGAGTGTCAAGAAGGTAGACAAGTTGTGACGCTTATTTCAAATGAAAATTTTTGCTCTGATATATTGTGAAAAGTATTATTATTACAGAAAAAGAGCAAACAACTGTGTAAATGTGTCCTATAAAAAAGATAATAGATATGCAAAACATAAAATGATTTACAATTTTCTCTCTTCCTGTAAAATAAGTTAAAATTGATTTTAAATTCACTTAAGACATGCGTAAAAAAATTTGCTAATTGAATAATCAAAACAAGAACAAAATGAGTGTAAAATAATAAAAAAAAAATTATGAATATTATTTCAGACGTAGAAACTTAGTGTGCTAAATATTTAGATTAACACGTTGTTGTAATACACTGCAATTCACGAGGAGAATTTACATTATCGTTAAGTGATAAGTGTTTCAAAAAATTAAATTATAAATGTTTTTTTACAGTAACAAATGATTAAGTGTCACGCACACACGCACACACATACACACGCACACACACACACATGCACACACACATACACACACACTCTTTCTTTCTCTCTCTCTCTTTCTGTCTTTAACCCTTCCATTTATGTATGGTGAAAGATAAATAGGTATGCACTTGATTTCGAGTTCAACGAGAGACGATATATAAATTATTGCAGATATACAATACCAGATATACAAATTATTGCAGAGCAAATATTTATATTTAAAGAAATAAGTATGTTTCCGCTCTGTTATAGGTTTCTTCAGAAACTAACATTTTCAAGCTTTCACCGGGTTCTTCAAAACACTCGAAGTAAATGTGAATACAATTCAGAGTTGAGAAAGGGAGAAAGAACAAATAAATTTTGAGCCGAGAATGGTATTAACTGAACCGTGTTACATTTCTTTTAACGCATATAAGAAAGTCTATTAAAAATTCATTACTCGTTATGACTCCATCTTGGCGTTTTTTAGAGGGTAATATGTAGCAAAGAGTAACGATGTTCTCATGGAGAACCTGAATGTCGATGCAAATCAACTGGTTGATTTCTTCCGGAGGACCTTCGTGCTATGGATAATTTCCAGAAATACCTGACCTAATAATGCCACCAAGAGTCATTGCCAGCTTGCTATAAGTTCTAAATGCCGTTAGCCTGTGCTGGCCGACATGTGCACAGAGCAACAAAACTATTTTGTACGCTTTCGTCTGTTGCCCGAGCATCTTTACTTGTGTCCAGCACCTGCTGTCATGTGTAGCATGGATCCTGCCTTCAACTGATACCATTGTAAAGATCGTCCTGATAGGATTGTATTATAGAAAGGTTTAAATATAGATACATCCCATCTTGGCCAAGGCTTGATGAACTTCTTTAAATTTCCCTCGAAAACTAAACTGAGGCTGGTGATGGAAGTGCTGCTCACCAGCAAATATATTTATACAGGAATGAAAGTGGTAAGGACAGTCCGACTGCGTGAGTCTACTCTGTACATGCACTTGTACATTGAGCGGGGCACCCACCTTAGTTATCAGGGTGACCGTGATTTTATGTGGTTCCAAGTGTATCCCTTAAAGTTCTCGCCGTTTTAGCAAACTATTTTTTATTTGAAGTTTTATATTTGTTTTCTACAGTTTACACCCTTTTATACAACAATATATTGTAACTTTCGTTTTCCATCCACGACCTTTTTTGGATACTTAGTTGTTGTTATTATTATTATTTTATGTTTGACTTTTGTTTTGCATTCGTACAAGTTGGATCCAAGTCTCACGCAGAGACCTCAAGAGACAACAAGTTAGAAGTTCATGTAGGTGTTATGCCTAGGGTACCATATATTTGGATTTGTACAGTTTTGTTCAAGTGAATGTTTAAGAAACCATAAGAAAATTGTGTTTGCTTTAAAATTTGAGATCACATAGACAGTATTTTACGTAGGATATGGGCAGTTCCCATGAGCACTATCTTTTGAACTTCAGCCATTTTGGGGTTTCCTGGTATCTGAGCTAGGTAGTAATCAACCCGTTTCGCTGTCATTCCCAGGGCACCTATGACAATAGGTATTGTTTTCGTCTTCAGATTCCACATTTTGCTAA
>NC_068983.1:116819222-116836536 GCF_001194135.2 Octopus bimaculoides
GATCTAAGCAGCTTAATTTGGTGTTGAATGCGTTCTTGCTAAGAAGGTTTTTTGTGGGAGTGTTGTCTTTTTCTAATCTTTTCACCACATAGAATCGTTGAGATTCTTGCGGATGCATAGTACAGGTAGTTGAGATCTGTAATATCAACATCATTAGCTGAAATTATATCCTTAAGTGCAAGGCGGATTTTACCAATTATTTTCAAGTTTTGGTTAGAATTGCGAATTTTGGGGAGAGTGTCGCGTTCATTCATACTAGTTTCTTTAATTTTCAGCCATTCAATCATGCTGTACTCTTTCACGATAACTTTCTCTCACTCTTACTTCTTGTTTCTGTTGTGCCTGTAATTCAAAGGGCCAGCCTTGTCACACTGTGTTACGCTGAATATCCCCGGGAACTACGTTAAGGGTACACGTGTCTGTGGAATGCTCAACCACATGCACGTTAATTTCACGAGCAGGCTGTTACGTTGATCGGATCAACTGAAACCCTCGAAGTCGTAAGCGACGGAGTGCCAACAACAACATTCTTATAGGTATATATGTATATATGTATATATGTGTATATATGTATCTGTGAATATTTATACATGCGTGTATTCGCGCAAGTGAATGTGTATGTGTATGTGTTAAGCTGGTACTGTTATTTTAGAACTGTTATTTTATTATGCCTTATCATCTCGCGCAGCGTAATGGTGGACAAACAGCTGACAAAGAAGTGACTGAATAGATAATACGATTGATATGATAAAAATGCATATGAGTGTGTGGGATAGAGTAGCTGTACAGGGAAGGGAGAGTAGAAAACTAAGCCAAGAGCTACAACAGTCTAGAGTTTTCTGTTTTGTACTATTATGTATATTAAATTAACTATTTAGAATGTACCTTTAATTTTTCTTTTGTGCATTATGTTAATAATATTTTATTAATATTATTTATATTTGCAGGAAAATTTCGTTATCTCTAATATTTTGGATCGTTCCGTTTACTCCGGCAAGCAACATGTTCTTTCGAGTTGGCTTTGTTATTGCTGAAAGAAATCTCTACTTACCCAGCCTTGGCTTCTGTATAGCTATTTCACTTGGCTTCTGTATATTACGAGAAAGTCACCCACATCGGTCGCAGGTTGGTCACTTTCTCAATCTATATAGTATATGCAAGCCCTTGTATATGCAGAGATTTGTTTATTCTTCCCTGTTCAACTTAAACAAGAAATGCTGTACCATACTATTAACAGATTCTCTTTTCTATTGAGAGCTTTAAACACTACTTCAAGACAAGGAAAACAGATTAACCCAAATCATCTGCTGTCATTTCTTTCCGTTTAAGTTACTGTAAGTATGGCAGCTCCTTAATCTCTCAAGAAAATTTCGTTGATATTACACATACATACATACACACACACACACATTTAATTTAGCAAATGTTGTGTTCGAATGTATGCACTTGTGTATACGACTATTGTAATGTAAATCTGTGGTACGAATAAAGCGTGACATAACATGAGATTTTGAATGTACGATTATTGTGTGGCAATGTGTATACATAGATTAGCAAAAATGCATGAGTGTAGGAAATATATGCATGGGTGCTTATCTGAGTATATACTGTGGTGGTGTTAGTAAATATTACAAAGCATACGTCCACTCTAATCCAAAAATTATTGTCTGGAACATTTTTCTGATAGTAAGTACAATTGATACGAGACTGGATATTTGTACTTTAGCAGATGATTACTTGTTCACGACAAACTCGTCAAACAGTCATTGATGTTGTTATACACGCCTCAAAACTATAAGATGCTTCTTAGAGTTGCTAGAAAATTCAAGTGTTGAGGCAAGCCTGAGTGATTTGGCGTTGTTATGTCGAACATGTAACAAATTTGCCCTAAAATGACCAGTCAATTTCGGGTAAAATTTACTTAGATGCAATAAGCCACAAACCTAGCTGGCCATGTGGTACAGTGTACGGTATTTTTGGAGGTGCGTGAAAACATAATCAAACTGAATTACAAACTAGCTCCATATTGTCCAGTGATGGTTTTGATGAAGGAAAGAGGAACATACGAACGACTCAGTTTGTGTTTTATGGGTGATGACGAGAAGCTGACTTATAGGCTTACAGGTTATTTACAGCGCTATTGCAGTTGAAGAAGTAAAGATATGTTTCAGAAAAATGTGAGACTCTTGTGTGAGGAGAGTAGAAAAGGTGGAATTTGAAGTATATTGCTAGCAGAAATTTTCAACAACCAGAAATTGGTAGGGATAAAAATAAATTCATTAAGGTAGAAGTGGCAAGGAGTACTGAGCCCATGTGTGGTGTTCCAGAAAATATTTGAATACTGCGAATTCCACTTGATGTGGTATAATATTATAGAGGGATTTTAGATGCATCATGAAATAGATGGGAGAAATCAGGAGGTGGAGTTGAAGAGATGGAGCACGTGATTGGTGACACAGAAAAACTGGAGGTGCTACCGATAACAGTGACTACAGATAATTGTGGATAATAATATACACATAAAACACTATGCATTTGCAATTTTTTTCTGCTATGCATTTGGATATGTACCTAATATGTACCTATCTTCTTATCTACGTATGTGTTTTAATTACGAGGAAAAGGATAATTCACAATTTAATTTTATGTGTTTACAATGTGTCTGACTCATTACTTAAAATTCTTTGAAAAATTTAGAACAAATATTCAACTACCTTTGGTGCCCATCCAATCGCATATATCCTAATCACTTTATAGTGTCTGCAGCGTTCAATCTTTTATCTATTACAAATACTGTTTTATACGTACACACTTACGCGCACGCACGCACACACACACACACACACACACACACACACATGCACGCATACACACACACATATGTATGTATGTACGTATGTGCATATATGCATATGTGTGTTCGAGTATGTGTATACTAAACTAAAACGATTATTGATTTTTATTTATATCTTCGTAATACGGTAGAAAATCTGATAAGCACTTATTCGTTATATTATTGGTTATAAAATGTTTTTATTCAGGTACTCAACAGAAATTCAGCCAAAATATCCCGAAAGTTTTCAAAGACACGTCAAAAATTTGAGTGATGTCGCTGCGTTTGGCAAAAGTTTGTCATATATTTGCATCTATTTAATGGAAGCAAAATTCATATTCGTAACACTCACACGTGGAACTTATTTCAAATGATTGGAGTATTTCTTTTTAATTCAGCAATCTATCAACGTCAAATCGCGATATAGTACATTTATTATAATGGTAGTAGAATTTTAATTGTTGGAAACACCTAAACTATGTGCTTACTCAACTTTGATATCGCGTACATACAAATTAGCGAATAGTAATTATTTCTAACTACATAAAATCTTTGGCGTCAGATTTGATGCCAATGATTTTTATACATGGTACGATTGAGTATTTAACTTGTTAATTGTTAACAATTTAAAAGAATATTCATCCAAAATATTTGACAAAGCAACTATCGGGTAAATATAGACTATCCCAAATTTTTATATTCTTGCTTTGTATATGGCTGGAAAATTACATCGTGTTAAGCTGGATACAATTCTGTTCATATAGTCCAGTTCTTCTCCAAGCTACCGATAAATATTTCATATCAAAACTTCATTCTTAACTTTGGGTACTGCGAACAAATGCAGCAATAAACATGAGTATAATGCTGATGTAAAATGCATTCTTTGAATATATTTCCAAAGTATTGCGTATTCATTGATGAATGTGGGTACAACATTTGAACCAGGAAGTCTTTTGGACGAGCTTCTCGAGGTGCTCCTGTTCACTGAGTTGTCAACCGTCAGCTTGGGAAAAACTGCAAATCACTTTCGCGGTGATGATAGTAGAGGATATCGACTCCTTACTTGTTTTTCTAAAATGCACCCTAAATGTTCAATAATAGTGAGATCTGAGGATTGTGGTGGCCAGATAAGATGTTCAACTTCACTACAATGTTCCTCGTGCCATTCAGTAACAACTTTAGCTGTGTGAAGAACTGGTGCATTATCATCCTCAAAGCAGTTCTGCAAACATAGAATG
The DNA here is from genome assembly GCF_001194135.2 of Octopus bimaculoides. NCBI lineage: Eukaryota > Metazoa > Mollusca > Cephalopoda > Octopoda > Octopodidae > Octopus > Octopus bimaculoides. The sequence continues at coordinate 116,823,294 of NC_068983.1, forward strand.
AATTTGATCAGATAAAATAGAATGAATTTGATCAAACATAGAATGAATTTGATCAAACATAGAATGAATTTGATTAGATAAAATGCTTAAATACTTGACTATTAATTCTGCCATGAAGGGAAACTATTGGGCCGGCAGACTTCCAAGATATAGCCCCCCCACCCCAGATCATCACAGATCCTCCTCTATGTTTAACATTTGGAAGAAGGCAGTCTGGGTCAATTGTTTCTTTTTGCTGTCTCCACACATTTACAGCCGGTGGTCAGAAATAAGGTAACGGATGACTCGTCCGAGAAAATAACATGCTTCCTCTGCTCTTGGGACCAATTCTGTAGGTTTTTATTCCACTCTAAACGCTTTGCAATGTTTGTTTTTGAAAGTAGTAGTTTTCTGATTGCAGACCTCCCGTGAAATCCGGCTTTGTGCAGTTCCCGGCGAACAGTTTTTGTGGAAACTGGGTTCTCGATATGATCATTAAGCTCTGCAGTAATTTTAGGAGTTGTATTTTTGTGATGCTTTCTAGCAATTCGCGTAAGAATCCGACGGTCTCTATCTGAAAGTTTTGGTTTTCTTCCGGAGTTTTGTTTCGACGAGGAGATTTTACCCTCTTTCTCATAGGCTGTCATTACTTTCGAGACAGTACTTCTTGATACACCAAACATTTCAGCTGTTTACGTTAAGTTAGCGCCTGCTATACGAGCACCAACAATTTGACCTATTTGAGAGTCCGATAGATCTGTCATTTTAATGAATTTTAATTACCTTTTTCTGATGATATCTGAAAAGAAATAGCAATTTTAGCAAAGCACTAATAATAAGTCAAAAAACATAAGAATAAACAAGCGTTCGACGGCTTATAAATATTTCAAAATTATGATGCTCTGATGCCAGGTGTTTCCACTATCGTGTCCAACCCCTGTATTTTTAGAAAATCATTCTAACTAAGCTCACAGTTCAGTGGCGAATGAGAAGTTTAAGATTGATACTAGATATTGTTAATGTTACGAGCACGCTTGTTTAATGTAGAGGAGAGTGAAAAGACGTATGCTTTTGTCGTAGAAAATTTACCCTACCATGTGAGGTTGTGTGTTTTATGAATCTATTCAATTTTTGGCCTTTCTTTTTCTCTCGCTCTCATGTTACATATTGTTCTACTAATACTACCGACCACGATATTTATAATTCTCAGCAGATATCTAGAGCTGGTGTCATGCACCACTCAGCACACTATATCATCTAATGCTACATTTTCTCTGTTATTTAACGTCCCTCTTTCCCTGACTTTATGTTTTTTCATGATTTTGCGACCTTTGTCTTTAAATTTACTGGTACATAATCTCATTTCACAAAATATTATTTTTCCATAATTTGAAAATATCGTTCTTGTTTGGTTTCGTTAGTAATTGTTCGAAGTTTATCTGACTTAGATTAACTAAAGTTGTTTTTCTTCAGTTCATGTGCGTCTATTTACTCCACGCATGTATGTATGTATCTAAGTGTGTAGGTACATATCAGTGTGTTTTGCTACCAATATATATGCTCACTAATTTGCCTTTATTCTTTAGTTATACACTTGTGGTGTCAACAAGGACTGAAGATGAAAGTATTCCTAAAATCAATATCTCCTTAATATTTATGAAGTGTCTCGATGATATATTAATGTAACGATGTATAAACACATTGCTGAAATATAGCCAATGCTTCATATCTTTATTAGGTCTTATCAGAATGTATAAAATATTGGATGTATTTTCCCCTATTATTATCGAGGAAGCAATGCATTATCTTCTATTACAATCAATTGCATTGAGATAATAACAGAAAACTTAGTTCCAGTTTAATTACTAGATTATTTGTGAAACTAATTCTTTGTAATTTAGATTTGTGGGTGGACGATAATTGAAACAATCTTACATCATGCATATATTAACGCTCATAATTTACTAAGAGGTCATTTGTTAAAAGTTTGATGATTTAGAATTCACTATAATTCAAAGTTCTAAGATCGTCTTATATAATACGGTAAATCACTTTTCTCTAACGACCTCACTTATCTTGTGTGTGTAAAAGAACTTGTTTTACTGTACATGTTTACAATGCATGCTTACTAGATGATGAAAATACTATTTTAATAGTCTAAGGAAACCAATTATGTAATTTAGCACATTATAATTTGACAATATACATATCTGTTAGAATAAAGCAACACTCGTGACGTTAAAAATAGCTCAGTGTGCTTGTGACATGGAAAGGAATGTCTAATGAATTGTGGAAACAGGGATTCAGATTTAGTTCCATAACTAATCGAGTAAATTTTTGATTATTTTTGTTCATGGTTTCGGTTAGGAGTAAGAACTAAGCTGACGACATTTGGAGGTTTTCCAAACAGATCACATTCGTGCAGCTGATACTCAGGTTTGAAGAACTGCAAATTAATCAGTGTGTAAATGTGATGCAGATAGAATTGTAACAAAGAACGTTTCAAGGTAGATGATAAAAGGTCTCTCACCTTAATAAGCTACTTAGCAGCTACAACTACAAGTCATGTATTTTCATCTTGAAGTTACGCTGTCCTTAGAAACAAAAATGTTTTAAAAATTGTTTAATGCTGCCATGATAAATATGTTTCTTTGCAAAATGCATATACACAATGCATATATGAAGAAAAAGCTTCTTCCAGGTACCTTCTGTAGCTTCGGTGGATTGCAAGAAAAAACTTAAATAGGCCAGAGATTTTAAGTGTCATTATTACTAATTACCTTTTAGTGTCTCAACTTCACAAGTTGCTTTCTAAAGAAAATACCTTGGACTCGAACTATAACTCTCCACTTCAAAACCTGAAGTGACACCCACAATAAAATACTGAAACCATTTTTATTAAATTGATTATGGGAAAATACCATATTACATCTTCGTTGGTAACAAAAAAAAAAAAATTCAGATCTTTTTTTCTCAGAGAACATGAAAGAATGATGTCAATCAATAATTAAATTCGAAGAAGGTATCATATATTGTTCGCTGAGTGTATCAGCGGAAGATGCTATAAATATTTAGCAGATATTGATTTTTGGAAATGATTTTAATTTTCTTTTGTTGTTAGAAATGCATATGGACTGAAAATCGTATTCGGCAAATCTCTGGAGAGTAAACGTACGTTTATTGAGAAAATATATTCCATTTTTACACACAGGTAGATTATAAACCTACCTACCTACCTACCTACCTACCTACCTACCTATCCACTTACCTATGTATACAGGTATGTATGTATGTATGTATGTATGTATGTATGTATGTATGTATGTATGTATCTATCTATCTATCTATCTATCTATCTTTCCCGTCGAGACAGGTTTTCAGAGACCGGATTAGCACGCTAGTAGAGAGGGCTTTGACGGGAGCCTTCATCAACAACAGATGATGGTGGTTTGACCTCAAGAGAGCAATAAAAGCCGAATCAATTAGATATAGCAAAGCGCTGGCGATAGATAGAAACAAAATAGAGGGTGACCTAGTCAAGAGACTAGAATAGGCGATTAGAAGTGGTATCGCGTCCAACGTATTGGCGGCGAGGTTGGCCCTCGACCTTACACTTCAACGACAAACACGAATGAAAGTTATCTATCTATCTATCTATCTATCTATCTATCTATCTATCTATCTATCTATCTATCTATCTATCTATCTATCTATCTACCTACCTACCTACCTACCTACCTACCTACCTACCTACCTACCTACGTATGTATGTATTTATATTTGAAGATTCAGCACATTATATATCTTAAATATTCACATGTGACTTAGTCTGAAACTGAAGCAATTACATGGCCATTTTACCATATTACCCATTGAGGAACACCAAAAGCTATAAAGATTTATTTTCGCATAATTCAGGAAGTGAAAAATTTTCGTAGTACTTCAACAATCAAAATTATTTTCTTTCAATACAAGGGAAATGTCATTTCAAACGCATTAGTAAGTCAACTGTTCGGAAATTGGAGGAAAACACGTTATGCTATTTTTATGATATGACTCATAGATGAGACTGCAACAAAGCAAATGCTTACAATTTTTGCTTGCAACTTATCAATATGCTAAACGAATCGGTGTGATGTTGTCATGTAGTTATTAAATGAAAATATCTGTGAATAAACGACTACCCTTGTACAGGCAACGTAACACTCATTTCAGCTTTTGAATGAAATTGTCTTCAATGTAATTGCAGTTGGTATGTAAGTGCATAATGATCTAGTTGATGACTAAAATTTAAATTTGCAATATCATTACCAGAATACGAAGCAAATCCGCTAACAGGGTATGATCTACGATCGTGAGTTAAACATTCGATTGCAAATGCATGAGTAGTAAACATTGTGATTACAACTGTAAATTTAGGCATAGTTGTTGCACTCCAATATCTTCTCTCGAGGCATTTATAGCTATGAGAAATTACAACTCTGTAATAAATGAAATGTAAATAAAATAATAGCTGCCCTATAATTATATTTATAGGTATACATATATTTATATGGGTGTATATGTATATCTATAGACACTCACATATGATAGAATTCATTTTTGAAGGGAATTGTTTAGAAAGTGATCATGCTTATTGTTTTGGGTGTAATTTTAATCAATCAAAATCTATTAGCGTCCATTGGACTATAATTTTGTCATATATTATTACATCTGAATCAATTTAACTAACGATTCCCACATTGTTATGCTAATCACCATGCTATATCTTTTGGACAGCTACTTTTCATCTTATAATATAAAGCTTAGAAAGAGATCAAGAGATTTAACTTAAACATTCACATATCTTATTAATGTGATAAATAAGAATACTTAAGAGAGTAAATATTGTCTATTAATTAATCTAATTAAGATATGAACAATTAAAATAGTGAACATTAAACCTATTGCTGATGACCAGCAATATTTCGTTCCCACTTTATAAAAAGTCGCTAATCATCACACTATTTTCATTTGGCTTCTTCAAAATAGTTTGGCTTCATTCTACAATAAAGGGAACGTCATGCTGGATATAAAATATAGGGTATTTCATACACATTTCATGAGACTATTGGGAGGAGCCGACTTTATTATATCAATTGTTGCAATAAGGGAAGGAAGCATCGTCAAGTAATCGCTAAGAATTTTTACTTGAGTAAAATTATACAGTTATTGATGCAAGAGGCAATCACTTACTGAATGGATAATTCTGTTCAAAAACTACTAGTAAATGCATCATCGAAATTTAATATATCTTCTGAAAATTTCAGCGGTGAAGGATATTATTTTTCCACTTGTGTGTGGTACACTATATTACTCTATTATTTACGATATCTTGTATTACAATTAGGCAATTCTCAAGTTTTAGCTGGTATGAATAGAGTTGAGCTGCTTTTAAATACTTCATTCTTTTTTTTGCTTGCATTTTTGATACACAACACACACCTCTTTCCTGGACGCATTTTTGTAAATTTATCTGTTAGACATGTAGTAGGTCTTTGCGTCAATTTGATATAGCAATTTGTTATTTCTAACAGGGAAATTTTGATAAATAATCAATCGCATTAAATTGACTGAGTACAGGAAAGCGTGATCATTAAGAATTTTCCAAAACACAACTAATCAACTGATGATGTCAGCATTAAGCTCACTCTTCAAGCTTGCTGATTGCGAAGTTCTGCTTGCAAACAAAGAAGAAAACGCTGTGAACGTTACCAGTAGTTTACGTCGGTCTCAAATCCATTATCAGCTACGTGTGTCAATAATGACATACAGTGGCTCAAGCGTTTTGAACTGCTAACAACTCGAAATTAAAAACTAAGGAAGATGTTACTATACTAACGTATTTCACATTCACTCTCTCTTTTTCTTTATATCTTCCTCTCTGCCTTTCAATTTTGCATTTTCACAATGTAATTGGTCAAATGAATTTCACTACAATCTTTTTTGACGGGTAATTACAAATCCATACAACCGTTACGTTAGTTATGAAAATAATTATCCTTCCATTCTCTGTGCTTCTCTATCGGAATCTCGTGTCCAATATAATGTTTTTGACGATAAACACATGAAGATGAATCACAAATTCTATTTCTCTTTCAACTACATGATCATTTTGTTGTTAAAGTTTCATAACTTCCGAACAGAAGATATTTTTGCAGAAACGCCACATAAGCCAGGGAAGATCTGAAGGAAGAACAATAAATTTATATTGCAAGTAGTTAATATAATACTGACGCAGCTTGTTTATGCTTTTTTATATGTTTTTATAGGGTTAGCAAAACTGTTTTAAACATTACCACTCTTTTTCGCTTGGTGAGAAAATGTCTACTCTTTAAGAGGAATGAAATATATATATAAAAAAAAAACGCCCTACACGTTATAAACATAAAATGTCTGAAAAAAGCAATCCATATAAATTTTTTAAATGGACACTTTTACATTGAGATGCACAACCGAAATTATATGTAACAATAAATAATATGATGATGATGTGGGAATTTTTTGTCTGGAACAATGAAATTTTGTATCTTTGATTTTAAGAGTCATAAATATTTTTGAATGCATTAAAAATTACAATGTGTAAAGAAAATAATATGTACTTAAAAAGTGTTGCCAACGTGCAGATTATTTAAGAACGAAAATCTATTTCGTGATAGATTAAAAAAACATTTATTCTCTCCTATTCAGTGTATTTCTTTCATACGTTTAGTTTTCTAGAACGAAAATTTGGTGTGCATAAGAAGAAAATATTGTTCGCAATAAAATCGTTATCACACTCCACCACACACACACACACACACACACACACACACACACACACACACACACACACACAAACACACACACACACACATATATATATATATATATATAAAAACACAGATGCTTCTTATACATATAAAATCTTCAAAAAGGAGATAATTTGTCGGTACACGCAAAAGAGGAAATTTGCATTTAAAACATGGAAATACCCCGTTTGCCGACTAGGGAAAAATAATCGTCCATATAATGAACACTGACCCTTTTAGATCCAACCGGAACCGATCTAAAGTTGATAATTCCTTCTCGCACAGATGTACTGTTGTACAGTAGTATTTCGTTTCAGTTTTTTTTGTTTATAACCTAACTGATAAAGTATTTTCAAATTTCTAGTTGTAGAGTCTTATGTACCGTCAACCAACGAGTCTGACGAGTCGCGTATACCGCTAAGGGGCTTTGTAGGTGCGAAATGAATATTCACTCTCTGACCGGCCATAACACACCTTCCGAGTTTTACTGCTGTACAGTTTTAGAGTATATATATATACATACATAAAATCAAAATAAGCAACACAGATTTTAAAGATGATTGCAGTACGCATGTTTCATGCTACTCTATTTATTTAAGTAATGCAAGCATTACATTAAATGTAATATGTAGAGCAATCTTCAGCTGCACAAAAATGTAGAAAAATTACTGTAATTATATATATATAAGTGTGTGTGTGTGTATGTGTGTGTGTGTCGTACAATTTAATTTCAGAAATTCAAATATTGATAGTGTTTGTACTCAGGATTTTGTTTTGAATATACGTAATACTTTTGCAAGTTGTCGATATATCAAATATTTTAGCTGTTTGAAATGAAGTTTTAATTATGCATTGTTTATTGATGTATTTAATTTTATAATGCACGTTACCAAATTATGAGTGTCTATTTTCCTTGAACCTGTGTTTTCTGATCTTTTCACACTCTGGCACATAATTTCTGCAGCATAACTTCTAGTAGCGTCATGACAATACCCTCTGAGGTTATGCATTTATGTATGGGTTCTGCAGTTCAGACTATAGAGGTCTTTCGATTAATATGCATGATTGTTCAATTACTTTAATCTTAATTTCGTTTCATGTTTTGGTTTCCTGTATTTGTGGGTTAGCTAGAATCTTTTAGCATCGATGAATGTCACATTTTGAAATATGCTGTTGTCATACTGAGCGTTCTCTTATCTAACAAATCTCTATTTATCCTTTTTAATATCTTTCATAAAAGTGCTTCGGTATTGGTTCGGGAGTAGCCCCTTTTCATAATTTCGAATGATGAGGTCAAAATTGTTCGTAGCTCCTGTACAAATTGGGATTCGATATCTTTGGTTGTATCTTGAAAACTGAATGTGTTTTAGATCGAGCTATATCTCAGTACGAAAACCACACCGAATAATATCTACAGATTCATAAATGTCATACAAATTTGAAGTCAACTCGTCATAAATACATGATATTTGAAGTCGACTCGTGTCCAAATAAGATCAATTCCTAAACTCGGTGAGTCCAGGCAAGCATTCCGAGGTTTCAATACGTTTCTGTGTGTGAGTTTGTTTTGAATGGATAAAATATTGCTCAACACTTAACTTACTTTACAGTGCAATTATCTATAAATCTAATGGCACAACAGAGATTAAGCTACTAGAAACCAACTGCATTTCAGATTTCGTGTATGAGTTTACGTTCTCCAAAAAGAATGTTCTAACGAGAACTAGGTATCCTTCGATTCAAGTGGTTCACATTCTAATTAATCCCTAGCTGAATCCTTAGCATGTGTTACTACTCCGGATCAGAGCAGACCTGGGAACAATATTGACTCATAGGTGGTCCTCAAAAGCGTTGAACCCCGTACCAGGATCTGAATATCAGATAAATTTTACTAATTACACTCAAGATAAACATACATACGCCAACATCTACACCCAACACACACACATACACACACACTCACGCACAAGCTCACACACATATACGTACGCATATATATGCATGCATGTATATATTTATGTTATGTCAGGTCAATTATGAGGCTCTAATAAGTGCTACTGGTTAACATGGAATCCAGTAGAACCTGTTGCATGGCCGCGTTGTCGGCTACTAAACCGTCACCCCTGCCAGGCTACCCTGGTGAGGAGGGTTGCTAGAAACCCATCAGGATTTAAAACAAGACCTGTTGAAAGGTCGGATGAACCTAGTGCAGCTTCAACGGCTATCTAGCAATATCACGGGTACACAGAAATTCCGGGATGGTGTCCGGCGTGCTAGAAAACCACTGGGAGTGAGGCATCCCTCAGCCTCTATTGAAGCATGTCTTTAGAAGAAGATCACTTTAATATAAAACCCGATATGCCGGGAATGGCATTGGTTTGTGCTAGAAATCATGGCGCTCCCACATCTCTGAGCCTGCGACTCATATTGGTACCAGACATCTCGCACTGGCTTGTCTCTAGATAATGTCAAAAGAGTGGAGAGAGTCTATAAAGTGTCGTGCAAGTGTTACTAGACCTAAAACTCTGCACAGGCATTGCTAACGTCTGCTCGATATGAGCTGCATATTTTGTCCTGATATATAGTTATTTTATTTTAAGTATATATGTATCTATTTTTTTAGTATATATTTATTTAATTTTATTCGGAAGTGCTGCGGCGATGGAAAGGGGGAAAATATGCAGACCTGACGGGTTGGAAGTATGTAGTCAGCGACCTGCAAGTCGGCGGCCCATGCTAGATATAAAGTCGTCTCCTTGTCGCCAAAGACAGCGATAGGATTCGGTTGCTGCATGGGAGTCTGAGCAGCTTCATTTGGACAGGGCACTGCTCAATCGGAGACCGGGGAGGTTCTAGAAAAGGCAAACCAAAAATCGTCTTTTTTTTTTTTTATATCTGGTCAATTTAGCGCGACTGACGGATTTCCACCCTGCGCTCGAAAAACAAAGAGACTTTTTTAACATTCAGTTTTGAATAAATATATATTAAACTATGCCATTTTTTTTTATTTCAGATTCTTAAAACAGCAGCTGTATGCCTGACTTTTGTATTCATCGTCAGGTCTCACCAGGTCAGGATCTTTCACTGATTTCTCCAAATCTTTTAAAATAACAATAGCGTTAAATACAGTCATAATTTTTCTTGTCTGAATACATTTTTAAAAAACAGTCTTTAATCTCATATAATATTTATACAATTTACCCTGAGGAAATGACGTTTAAACATTGAGTCAGTTTTAAACTTTCTTCACAATCACTGTTACAAACGTTAATAGTGAGGATTTTTTAAAATTCAGATATCATTTATAAACCGGAATTATAAAAGTTTTCTTTAAAGACTATACAGATAAAACTTTATTATAATTTTGTTTTGAAGAAACTTTTCATAACAGCTTTGTTATTTTGGACACGAAGAAGCTAAATTTTAATATAGATATTAAAACGGATATAGAACAGAGAAAGTTCTTGTTAATTTGGAGACAAATTGATATAATTCTTATGGGGATAATGAAAATAGATGTAAAATTAGAAATATGTAAAAATGTATTCTTATCAATACATCAAATTCTGAAATGTTAAGTTCCTGCCAAACTGTATATTTTGTATAGTCACAAAAAGTACTTCCTATTTGGGAAACAGTTAGACTGAGCTGAGCATGGAACATTTATGTGTTAGCTAAACATGTTGGAAACGATAACCAAATGTCCCTCAAACTACGTATTGCTGTTTAAATAAATTATTTTTATGATTAAAGTGATCCCAAATATGGTGTCTCTGTTGTGGGGTACGATTGAAATAAATGTTTCTTGATTATAGATAGCTCCGCTATATGCAGCAGTAGTTATACAAAAGAACGGCTTATGATTTAGGTGCAGAGCCAACAGTTTTAAGGGTGGGTGATGATCGTGAAGGTAAAAGCTAATGCTTGTGACAGTGCTTTATAGATGCAAAATCCCCAATAAATTTTCTCCATGGTTTTCTTAAATATATCAGCTATAGCAACACAGATGTAAGGAAAAGATTCAAGCGGAGAGTGTCAGCATTATCGTTTGAACTGATTTAAAAGGAAGGACGCATTTCATAATAAAGGCCTAAATATATAACTTGAAAAGAAGGTGAGATGATTAAAACGGATATACTTTTATCTGTAGATCTTATTGATCATCGAGGCCAAGGAAGCAATACTATAGGCGCAGGAGTGGCTCTGTGTGTGTGTGTGTGTGTGTGTGTGTGTGTGTGTGTGTGTGTGTGTGTGTGTGTGTGTGTTTGTGTGTCGTTGTTTGTCATCCCTTGTATCGCTTGACAACCGATGTCGGAGTGTAACTTAGCGGTTCGGCAAAAGAGACTGATAGAATAAGTACTAGGCTTACAAAGAATAAGTCCTGGGGTTGATTTTTTCGACTAATTTGACTCCAGAATGGCCGCAGTCAAACGACTGAAACAAGTAAAACAGAAATAAAAGAAGAAGTAGGGGATAGGTTTAAGAGAAATTTCGTACTACTCTACCACCTGGCATAGTATCATATTCGGGTTTTGGGTAGAATACATTAAAAAAGATATGTGGGAGAAGTGATATTTGGAAAGTAATTTTTGGACTGAACTGAACTATGGGGTAATAGGGCCAAATTACTGCACTAATTTTCGAAGAACAATTTTCATTTGATGGAAAACTAGATTCATTACAAGAGGTTTCTAACAGATATTAAAAAGTCAAGTTCTACTTTCACGAAAGAAAATATCAGTGGTTCAGAAAGGGATCTGCTAGCTAGCTTGTTTTAAAACAAATTGCTAAAGAAATGAAAGCATACAATATTAGAGAAATGTTGGTGAAAGCTCATTGCAAAGAAATAGTGCAAATTATGTTAAGGAATAAGGCAGCTAATGAAATCAAATTCAAATAATACAAGATGAGAGAATATCTATGAGAGATGAACGTAAGAATCTTTACGTTCCTCAAATTGATAATATGATACAAAACTAGAAATAATCCTACTTATTGAGGAATACAATATGCGATATAACCCACAGGAAACTAGGGGTTATCATTATTTGTAAGATTTATTCTGTTGCATGGTAATGATTACGTATTAAGATTAAGGGCTTATGCATATATATAAATTAGTGTACGTTTTTATACACAAAAGAGATGACCTTAACAGGACACCTTACATGCTGGAAAGGGCAGTTAAAGCCCAAACCACGAATAAGAGTAATTTCAAAGGGAATGATAAAGAAAACCATTTCAATATTTACCCTTATACTCGAGTTTCAACATGAATGTGAAAATAAAATAATTTGCCATCCGTGCATCATGAGTAAGGGTGCTAAAATTAATGTATATTTATGCAACACTGAAGACACACGTTGGATCTAGTTCAAAACGGGGACACCAGTATTTTCTTAACGAAACACTTTGAAACTTGGGACACTGGTAGAATGTGTCATATAAAACATCTTTTTCTCTTAGTCTTCTTAAGAAAAATTATTATATTGCAATTTATTTCATGTTAAAGTTGTCGTATTTCTGTAATTTCAACCAATGACTGACGTCCATTCAGCCGAATACATTAAGTGCTGACTACGTAAACAAGCGATTCTCAAACGATTCAGGCGGTGATAAAATTATTATTTCCTTGTCAAAAAATGGCTGAAGCATATTGGCAGTAGCTAATAAACCTTTCTATTATAGGTACAAGGCCTGGTTTTTGAGGGAAGGAGCAAGTCAATTAGGGTTAGGGTTAGGGTTAGGGTTAGGGAAAACGAACACACGTGTGTTGCCTCTCTGCAAAATGTCAGAAGTAATGGAGATTAAATACGCTTTACACCGCTTAAACTGCCAAAGGAGTAACTATAAACAGCTGAATACTTGTCAGTGATTGGTTGAAATTATCGAAATAAGACAATTTTTTACATGAAATTAATTCGAATACAAATTTTTTTTTTCTGTTCTATAACACAAAATAGATAAGTATACGAAGTTTGAAAGTCTTTCGGTACCAAAAACACTACATAAAACATAAATGAAAACTGGTGCCCCCGTTTTGAACTAGATCCCACACGTTACAATCGTATACATTATAATTTTTCAAATCCACCGCGCAAGCGCATCTACAATCGGCAGCAAATAATAATAACAATTAAAACTGCGTACCGATGTTCTTCAAAATTGCGAAATTATTATTATGAAAAATAATAAGGGTAGAAAATTTAGAGGGGTTTTAATTGCCATTTCCGGTATGTAGAGTGTCCTATTTTGTGTTTAAAAACGTACACTAATTTGTATGAAAAACATGTTGTCTATTGACTTTATCACGCATGCTGGCCACCGGTAGAATATTTCTCTAAATTTTCTACCGTTATTGTTTTTCATATATACATATATAGGCGTAGGAGTGGCTGTGTGGTAAGTAGCTTGTCTACCAGCCACATGGTTCC
>NC_068983.1:116837614-116843574 GCF_001194135.2 Octopus bimaculoides
TGTGTGTGTGTGTGTGTGTGTGTGTGTGTGTGTGTGTGTGTTTAGATATATACATATACATACACATATATATACAAAATACACTGCAATTGAAATACAAATTCCCCAAAATTAAACATATCTAATATAATAAATGTGAGTGTCAATGTGTCAGTGTGTGATACGTTTTCAACTTTACTCCTATTCCATTTTGGAATCAGGCTGACTCCGTGAGTAAATTAAAAACATTCCTGAATCCGGACCTGCAATCCTGAAATTTTGGATTCCTATGTTTTCATTACTGCGATTGTTTTCGGCGATTTTTTTTTTTTTACATGACTTTTAGCGACGAATATGATAATCATCGGGATATGAATCTGGAGGAAGCAATTGCAACAAATTCTCCCAAACAAGTCAGAGATCTGTTTGCAGATATTCCCATTCGGAGTTAGTTGCTTAAAAACTACATACTAGCTTAAAAGCCGGCTTTTGAGCTAGTATTTCATAAAGGGCGGTATTTATCTCTTTCAGATTGCGGTGCCGATAACAATACAGTTGAAGTAACAGTGGGTTTCGTATATATTGATAAGGAGGTGTGTAGTATAATTCCTTAAAGAGGGCTCGCAGAGGTAAGGGTAGAGAATATACATATACATATACACACATGCATATATACATATAAAAACCAGCATACAGTTACGTATATATATATACACGCAATGAAAGCAAGTGGCCAAGCAATTTGGTTCACGACCTTAAAGTTCTAGGTTCGATTCCTGACACATCATTTTACGTTGCATTAATCTATTCAACTAAAAATGGAGTTAACATTTTGCCACTTATAATGCACATCATGAGCTCATTTCCCTGAAACCTACTGCTATTGATTATATATACATCCTGTATCAAAGCTTGATTTTGCAATTGAACTTTAAGAAAGAAAAAAATAGAAAACAAAGTAAACGTGAATTAGTGTGTTTCACAAAAGTCGAAGTTAGCGAAAACACATGTTTCGATATGAAACTAAACTATCATTATTTATTGGGAAATTTCGAACGGTACTTTCTCATCAATTTATATGTTAGAGGGTAAGCATTCCACAGCTACGCGAACACATAACATAATTCAGTAGGATCTGTGTGGCATAGAGCGTGTTGAAAAGTTGTACTCCTGAAATATATAATGAAGTTATAATCAAAGCTATGGTCTTCTATTTGGCTGCTGTCTTCCCAGTTCCACTTTCAAAGTGTGTTCCTTTCTGTCGAAGAGCGTAGGCTAGAAACGTAAAAGACTTTCTCACTTCCCGAGCGTTAAACTAATACATCTGTTTGTTGCTTACACACTCGTCTTCGTTTTTTGCTTTTTGTAAATTCTCACTATATATACATACGCACACACACACACACACACACACACACACACACACACACACACACACACACACACACACACACACACACACACACACACACACACACACACACACACACACACACACACACACAGATTACAACGTAAGGGCTGTAATTGATCTGATCAGCGGGACATCCTGCTCGTGAAATTAGCATGCAAGTGATTGAGCACTTCACAGTCACATGTACACTTAACGTAGTTCTCAGGGAGATTCCGCGTGACAAAGTGTGACAAGGCTGGCCATTTGAAATACAGGTACTACTCATTTTTGACAGCAAATGAAATAAGGTGTCTTGCTCAAGGACACAGCGCGTCTTCAGGAGTTGAAATCACGACCTTACGATCGTGAGCCGAATACTCGGACCACTATGCCACGTTCCTTCACATATATATACATATGTGCATATGAATGTGTGTATGTAAATATGTGTGTGTATGTATTTATACACACATATATCTTTGTATGTGTAGTTGTCTATATTCATATATCTATATCTATCTACGATATACATGTGTGTGTATGTGTGCATGTGTGTCTCTTTAGTTTAAATTTTGCAAAACTCACCGAAACTTTCAAACATTCCAACTTTTCTTTACTGTTTAAGTTTTGAGAGATTGCAGGCGACATTTATACAAAATTTTATTTCTTAAGATGCAGTATGCAACAAAAATATATTGCAACAACATTTGCAGTAGCAAAAGTGTAAGAAGTATAACTGGTCTTTTAGATCTATCTGAGTTTTTCGACAACTTAAATATTCCTTCTAGTGTTGGCACAAGACCAGTAATTTTGAGGGGAAAGGGATGTCGATTACATTGAGCCCATTGCTTTGATTGGTCCTTATTTTATCCACCTCGAATGGATGAAAGAAAAAGTCGACTTCGGCGGAGTTTGAAATCAGAACGTAAAGATGGACGAAATGCTGCAAAGTATTTTTCCCGGCGCGCTAATGGTTGTACAAGCTCGTCATCTTATGACAGCTTAAAACGTTTCTCAGATGATTTTTTTCTAAAAATTTCACAATTCGACGTGACTTATTATAATTCTGAGACACTGCACTCGATATTTCATATTATATGATATATTGTGATTTATGCAACGATGATATTTCCATATGTGCTTACCTCACAAAATTTAATGAGAAATACCTTTCTCTTGTGAATCGATTATCCTGAAAATTCTAATATCTCTAGCGATGCACGTCCTCACATTAAGTATTGTTCAGTTGCTTTCTTATATTTGTAGTTTGTATGTAATGTAATTGTAACTAAACAGTCCATTGTCTTTGCATCTCCTATTCCACACCCACCTCGTGTATCGCCAATATTTGAGTGGATTATTCAAATGCATTATAGTGAATGTGAATCTGGATAAGTAGTTCCATTTTCACTTATTTACTTGGCAACAAATATAAGAATTACAGTATGTGAAAAAGACAGAAAATGAAATAGAAAAATGAAAGTATAAAAGTATAAAAAGATAACGAATGCATGAATGTATGTATCAATGAATTAACCGAAAACAAACGACACGTCAGCCAAAGGACATTACAAATGTTAACAAATTGGCAGCAAAAATATTAGTAGTTTCAATTATCGAGATGCAAACCTATCATTTGTATAATATCGTATTATTGATTATTGCAATTAAATGTGCATATGCATCTTCAACATAATGATAACATTCCATTAAGTAAATATTTTTCTTTCTGTATTTTAGAGAAACAAAGATTGGCTCGATGGGAAACGATTATTTCATTCAGGCCTTAAAGTGTGCCCAAATAATGCCAAGGTAAGTTTCCTTTATACATTCATGCTATAGTTTTTAATTATTTCATTTTACTTGCACACCCTTTAATTAAAGCAGTGTTAAACATTGTTAATTGCATTCATTATGGATACCAGTAATTTCGATTGAATATATTGTAGCGACCAAAAATACAAGTTATATAATAGCAGAACAATTAAACATATTTTTGGATGAAATTCATCGCTGAAAGAGATGTAATTCAATATCTACTTATTCATTTGAGAAACACAGTAATATAAATGGATTAAGACAAGAATACTGCCATAGATCAACCTTCTTATTTCTTATGTGGCTCGTTACAAGATGCAAGAAACAGAGAATCTATGACCAATTCTGCCAGTCTGATTTGTCCTACATACACAGATTACATGAATACAAACTTTTCATTAAAGAAGTCAAAGTTGCTTTCAAGTTGTATTTACATAATCAAATTCTTCATTCGACAAATGTTTCATGGTACTGACGCATATGGATATTGCATTAGAATCAAGATCACCATTTCCCAAAGGTTTCACACGTACTCTGTTTAAAGACTAGGCCGATCTTCAAATTATTTTTCTGGGTAAATATATTTTCACAAACGAACTGAAGTGTATAAATATTGAGTTACCTACTTGCCATCTCTATATTTTTAGTTATTATGAATGGAATGATACACAATGTGTGATATTAATGATTGGCCATAGGGCGATATCCATGTAAAAAATACATAGTGACAATGACTTAAATTAAGGAATATAGTATTGTCGATTAAATAGACCTTAGTAGTTACTCTGATTGGATGGATAGATGGATGACCAAGTTAACCTTGACAGCATTTCAACTCAGAGTGAGATAAAATAAATTGAATCTATCAAAATATATTATTGGCAACTATATTACATGCTGAACCCAGAGAAATAGAATGCAAAAATGATCTAGTCGGAATCTGTACTGAGAACATAGAACAACTTATTTCACTTCTGCTTGGAATGTTCTTTGCAGTGTTATTTACTCTCTGTTATTTACTCTCTTTAAGAAAGAAATATTAATGCTATGCGTTAAATATTCAGACAAGATGTGTTATAAGATACATCTTGTTTGTGTGTTTTACGTGAGACTCTTTTGAGAAGACGGCTCTCCTTGATAAGGAAGTAACCCACTCCAGTTTAGAGAATAGTGAAAATTTGAATTTAGTTACGTAAGCTAGATGCAGTATATACAACGTTTTCAGTACTAGAATATCTTGTGTCCACACTTGCATGAACCGCCATTACTTTAATGATGTGGACATCTACAGCTACGAAAATTCGTATCTGATAATTGTCCTGCATCAAAATTGAGATCACTGCGAAATATTTGATGGATCATAATATCATTTAAAATCAAGAAGCGAGAAAAACAGCTAAATAGTTACACGTATCATAATTAGTCATTTGCAGACATACCATACATTCTCTATACGAGTGAGCATAGAAGCACTGAAGATATATATATCCCTTTTTTATTTAAAAAATGAGACGATACAAACTGCCTGTTATTCTTGTATTGAATATAAGCTGCAAAATGTAACCGCACTGACGGTTAACTATAATGGAAATCAGAGGAAATTCTGAAAGTTACCCGATGATCATTGTTTGTACACTTAATGTCAAAACACTTTAAAATTCTTTTCTTGCGAACATAAATGTGTGCATATTAAGATATTATATTGATACTAAATGTTTTTAAAAGAATGTAAAAAAGTCTTCCTCTGACAATTCGTTGCGGTTAGACATCCAAATGCACTTAGAATATCCACTGCTGAGTTTGAAGTAACTGCAGCAGTAAAACACACGTATACACTAATAATTTATACTTGTGTTTATCTTAATTTCCACCCTATATAATCATACTTACATACATACATACATACACACACACACACACACACACACACACACACACACACACACACACACACTCATATAAATAGATATGTGTATTTTCCACTTGTTTACAATTAACACGGAAGAAATAGATAAACGGTTACCAGGGTAGCAAAAAATCACACAAGTAAAAAGGGCGTAGCACCTTGTTTTTTAAAGGTAGAAACTCTGGGTTAATGTGAAATATTTTGTATAATATATATAAATAAATAAATGGAATTAAACGCAAGTGTTATTCAAATTCCTTTACATCCGACACATGTTTCGAAGATATCATTGGTATTATTCCAAAGAATAAAATGGTGTACAACAAAGTAATCTTCTCTTCAGGGAAATGAAGAAATAAAACTCGTCAATAAGCCATTTTAACAGAATATGATGGATATGTATAGTGATGAACAAAACGGTATTAAGTTTTTTTAAAAAAACGTTAGAGGATATAACGTCAAAGGTAGTCTATAGAAAGAGGAGGGGTAAAGGAAAGAAAAAAAAATCAGAAACCAAATAAATGAGAATTATAGAACGATATGTAGATTAAATAAAACCCTTAAGTCTTGGAAAAAGATATATCTAATGGAAGTAAAATGTAAGAAGAAAATCAATGTTTAAATTATGTATAATGGTAGATATCGCTTATATGAACTAAAGGTGTGTTTCTGCCAATGTTCACATCGATAAGCACGCTCTATAACCGTGTTTACAAGAGGACTTTTTATGAAAAGAATAAGAAATAGTTCACAATTAGAGAGAAGACAAAATTCCTTGCCTTTATCACAAGGGAACGAAATGGAGAGAATTAAAGAAGTAAAAGAATTTGAATAACACCTGTATTTAACTCCATTTATATATAT
>NC_068983.1:116843612-116849213 GCF_001194135.2 Octopus bimaculoides
TATATATATATATATTTATTTATTTATATTTATATAAGGGCATTACTATAGAAGAATGCCTCACGCTAAGCTACTATAATAAACACATTTTTACCGAAAGCGAGATGCGTTTCACTAGCATATATCAGGGTGTTGTGCAAGAATTACTGCATAGATAATTGCGTAATTACATTGAAATGCCAGGTCTGTAGAAGAAAATAATAATTTGATACATTGTTATTTACGAACCTCTGTCAGTACTCATTTAGCTTTAACTCCCTACTGAGACTGGTAAATAGCATTGTTTTAAATTGATATTTTCTTATAAAGAACAGAGCTTTCAATGTCGTTGTACAGTCTTCTGCATGTAGGCAAAAGTAAGATTCTTCATATTTTCTGTAATTTGGTATTTTGACTTTTGTTCCAAGTAAAAGATTGTACAATTATGTTAATATGTTTTATGAATGTAAGAATAATCAAAATTTGCAACTGCAGAGAAATGAGGTTAAAACATATTAAATTAAAACCAGCTCTCTCTAAATGTCTGTCCAAGTTACAGCTGTTCAATTATAACATAAGCTGTTACTTCTTCAAGTTCACGAGATTCTTTGAATTGAAGAAGGAAATGCGTACACCTGGATGAGTTGCACAGAGACATGTCTGGTAGATATAAGGATATTTATTTTTCAGTAAGATATAAGTCTGGGTAATTCCTAAATATCAATAATAAAGAAATAAAAATTTTGGAGGAAGAACTGGTTTCACTTTAAAATGGCATTCAGCTGAGGCCAAAATTCAAAAAGCTATATCAGAAATTTTGATTGCAAAAGGAGAGTTCAGACTATAGAATAAAGTTAAGGCACACTTTATTGCATTCCCAACATCATAACTTTTAGAGCAGGGCTTCAGTGTAGTTGCACAGACTTTTTCTAAGCAAAGAGACTGAAAATTATTTAACGCTGGGAAATAAGACTACTTCTCAGTACCTTTCAGTGAAATGTCGAGAAGCTGATATCCCTGCTCAATGTACATTTACGGCATTGAAAATTAAAAAAACAACGTAGTTAGAGGCAGGATGTAAATTTAGTCTTTGATATCGCAAAAACAACCAAATAATGTGATAATTAAGTTAAGCTTTATTTGTGAAATACAATCGCTTTGAATTTGCTGTCGAAAGAGGTCGATATTTGTGGTAGTGAGTGGGGATGCTAGGTGTGTAGTTTTGGTACAAAAACGTTTGCGAGCCACTGCTGTAAACCATTCCGTTCTGTAGTAAATTTTGGTTTGGACAGTCAGAACGCAGCTTCAGAATATGATCAAGCAAGTCACCTGCGTGTTGATATAGTAGCTATGCTATACTGTTGTCTAATAACAACACCTATCCTCTCCTAAATTTGAGTGCATGAAATAAGGAAAGCATAAAAGTGGACAACGAGAGTTATTTAGCGTGAAGTATTGTATTTAAAAGTAATCTTTAAAATTAACGAGTCGTATTCTTACTGTCTCATCATTCCATGTTTTAATCATAATTGTATCCATATTCTAAGAAAATAGAAATCGTTTTTCATTTAAATGTAATCTATATTCCGTTATTCATGTAATGTTTCTAATTCATTTGTCAATTCAAACTGAATCATGCAACTCTGTTAACTATGTAAAAATATTAAATTTATTTTGTGATAATGTTGGACGTTCAGTGAAAATTGAAAAAATATATACCTGAAAGCATTATTACATAAACGATATTTAATAAATGAAATGAAATATTCCTCTAAAGGTTTAGTTGTTATAGATTGCAAATATTTTGTAGTGTAGACTTTTTCCTGTACCAATGAAATGAATAACTATCAATCACTACATTATTGTGGGTGGACATAAAATTACTGTGCGCGCATTTATCCGTTTATAAAAACGTTTGCTCATATACACGAACACAGTTTACAAGGAAATTGCTGTTAAAATGTATTTTTACTTACTCAACAACGTAATATTTAAATGAGGAAAATATGTTTTCTTATCACCGCTAATGATTTTTGCTTGAGTCAAGTTGAATAAAATAAACTACGAGCTCGTACTTCAGTGATTATTTCATCAGCGTATCTGTACAGAGAAAATGCGATATGCGAAGATGTAGGGATAGTCAGTTTTCCTAATGATGGTTGAAAAAATAACATGCAATTACTAATATTTTACGCTCTTCCTAAATCTGAACAAAAGAATCCATTATGTATCCATATTTACCAATCTTAGTTTCGTATTTGTGTTTCTTTTTTTTAGCAATATGTAGATTTGGCCTTTGTTTAACTTCAGTGGAGTTCACACTCTTTTCCACTACCTGTGATTTTCATTCTGATTAAGTTTAAACTCATCATCATTTACTCACTAGCAGGCCACTGATCCTTTTTATTTTTGAGGCACAAATCTCTCTTTACTCTGTTTCATTCACCTCGGCTGTTCATGTAACTTCACATTGAAGGGCATCTGGGTGATAATCTAAATTCCATTCTTCGTATATAATTTGTAAAATTATTAAATCAATATCAATGTTTCTAAACCCTAATAATTTCATCTTCTGGAAAATTTTTTCTTCATTCCCCTGACCAGTCCTTTATTCTACACAAGGTCAATGTGACTTGTTTAGACATTACCGCTGGAAATTTAAACTCTTTTAGCGGACGAGACACTTACCATGGACACAGATTGAAATATGAGCTGAATGCATTAATGAAACATTCTCTGCGTTATATATCTGACGCAATTTTTCCAGATATATGATAAATATAATCATTTATATATATATGATAAATATAATTATTAATTATTTTATCTTATAGACATAGCGTGGGTATTCGTAAAAAATTCACTTTACAATCAAAATATCTCCGTTCTGTGACTAGAGAACTTTAAGCATAGCTTCAGTGCTTTCCATGTTTACGAAAGAAATTAAACGATAACGGAATGGGGGTCCGTTCGATGGAATGTAAACACAATTTAGAAGTTCAGCCTTATGACACTGTTTCACGCTCTCTCCGCTTGAAAATTGCGTTTATGGGTTTGACTGTTTATATACTAATTCCATGAGTGTTTGACTGTTTATATACAGAATGTTTGACTGTTTATATACTAATTCCATGAGCCAGTATTTCATTGAATGAAAAACTGAATACTCATCATCAAAACCGACGGACATCTATTTCTCTTTCCATTAGTTTATGCAGCTAATCTCATGTACAGACATAGTTTCTTGGGCAGAATTTAATGTGCCTAGTGCAATGGTTTCAAAGCCCAAGTCGTAGCACAGCTAAGTATGATTAGTTAATGGAATGTAATGTCACTAACCCAGTGTTTTAATATTTTAATGAGAAAAAGTATATTTTCTTATTGTAAACGTTGAAATTTTCAGTGATAAGATTAATATAAACACATTTTTATTTAACACTTCTTACATTAGCATATCAATACACTGAAAATACAGTAAATAATAGAACGGATATAATTACCATAGATTCCATTAAGTTGCTTGATCAAATAACCTAACAGAGCACTTTCTTCACTTCAAACATAATATTAATACTTTAGCTACTCGAACCAAAATAAACAATTGTATATCTATAATTGTGGAAGATAGTATTTTTTATACACATTCGTAGATTATATTTATATTTCCGTATATAGTTTCGTTATATTGACAAGTGTTTTGTGATTCATGAGAATACATATTTTTAATTAAATCATGACTATTCAAAATAAATGTACACATATATTATATATAAGTATGACTGCAGACGACACAATACACACACTCCAGCACGCAAGCAGACAGACATACAGACAGACACACATATGTTATACATAGTCAACTGTACATATATACGTACATTACTATTAAAGAACACCTAGTAAAAACCAAGAACACTGGAGTGCACGTACTACTGAAATTACTAGATGAAAGTAGAAAACAAGGCTTGAAGAAAACATCAACAATCTGCGCCACCATATTCGAAGGCTAACTCTACTTATAAAAATGTATGGAGGAAAACGACTTCACACCTCAACAACCACATCTTATACCAGAAATAACAAAACTGTACAGCGAATTTACCTGCTATGCTCTTAACTGAAGGCTAATTGCTTTAAAGCATAAACTTTGAACAATGAGCGAGAATTTTCGCTACCTTAAAACATATATCTGATCGGGCTAGTAGAAATCAAATTTTGTTTCCGATCTACAGGCTTTTAAGGGGAGATGGAGAAGGAAAACCTGACTGTACCAAACTCCTTCTTGGTAATACTTTGAATCATTCTGGTCTAAGAACTGGACGAGGAAAGAGGTTTCAACCGGATTGCATGATGGCTAAATACATTTAGGAAAGAATAAAATGAAGTAAAATATACAAACTCTGAAACGTCGACCTTAGCTATAGGCAAACTCTATAGTGAGGAAACGCCTAAAAGAGACGTATTAATTGGATACTGGTGCAAGAAACTGTCCTTCAATAGATAGTCAGTCTTTAATATGTAAATGCAAGAGAATTATGGATAGTCAGATTCACATAACATGCTGGCTTGCTACATACAGCACTGAAGAATCTTGTAGCCAAGAATAAATCCATCGAGTTGGCAGAAAACTGTAAGTCCATTACTTGCCTAAATATTATGTACATGCTCTACCAAAGCCGTCTCAACCAACTCTCTGGAACCATTGTGAACAGGTTTAGATAAATAAACTGTGATTCCAGAAGTAAAAAAAAAACATTGAGCAGAGAACTTTTGATAGAGAACTTTTTATAGGAAAGTATTTGACTCTATTTCCCACCGATGGTTACTGAAGCCTGTGTACTTGGCAAAAGTTTTTGCTATCATAGTTGCTCCGATTGAGAGGCTCACAAAGCGACATTAGCAATTGAGAACAGGACGACCGTCTCTGATTTTATAATTATTTTAAAGAGAATAATCCAATGAATGTCCATTCTATTAGTTTAGCATTTAATTTGTTATCATTTCATTTACAAACACCCAATGCCTACAAACTATGGTCTTAAATTGTAAGAGATAACAGTGTAAGCCATAACTTCATTGAGCATGTCTGATGATCAATGCAAAATACATTTACAATGCCAAGAAACAATTGGAGTTAATAATATTTTCAGCTAACAAAGGAATGGAATTTAGTTTACATACTGGCATTTGATTGTTGAACGTGGAAAATCAGTTCTCCAGAATCTATGCACCAATGGTTCTTCCCTCTGTCCTTTTCTACGCAAAGAATGCTAGAAATACTTAGGCATACGAAAGCGTTGTGAATAAAGATAAACTGACCCAAGAATGTTACATCAGACTTGGAAAAACATGGCAGTCCAAGCTTTCTTTTTTGAAGACAATATCCCGCAATGTGTTTGTAAGATACATAATGTGAGTGAGTCAAGGGCTGTGTTGTCATATGCATATATCCAAAGATGTATGTATATTTATGCATGTACGTATACATGACAACAAACCTCTCTCTCTCACTCACACTCTGTCTCTTACAAACACACACATACATAAATGTATACAAACATATTTACAAAGACACACGTGTGTATGCGTGCGCGCGTGCGTGCGTGCGTGGGGGGGGGCTCC
>NC_068983.1:116849727-116857261 GCF_001194135.2 Octopus bimaculoides
CAAGATCCCGTTTCAAACTTAAGGTAAAAATATATATATATCTTCTGCTATCTTCAGCAACGTTACTCCGTAGCCTAAATTCCCGAGTATCTACACATACGTATACGAGCAGCGACTTCGTACAGCAATATATATTCACACTCGTAAATATATACAGTAAAGTAGAATTCCCATCTTTCTTTTCAGCCGCGTGAAATAATATCAAAATAACTCTGCAGTGAATGCAGCTTTGATGAAGGAGTAAACTTTTCAAATATCAATTATAATAAAGGGTAAAAATCATTAATGATTTTACCAAGGGGTCAGCGCAGAAATAAAAACCTTATAGGTGAATTTTACAAATATTATAGTAACTTTGCTGAAGATAGAACTAGGTATTATTATTTTTTTTTACTCTAAGCTTGAAACAGGATCTTGTACAGGTTTAGCCAAAAGTTTAATTCATTATCTTTCTTTTGCTTGACTACAGCCCCTATTTTATTTTTGGGAGTTTTTGAGGTGGTATTAGCGTCTTTTGGCGTCTATTTCTAGCGCGTGGAGAGGTTTATAAACAATCCTTGTTATAATTATGTATATAATTATTATAATACACACACACATGTATACATATGTATATATATATATATATATATATATATATATATATACGACGAGCTTCTATTCAGTTTCTGTCTACCATATCCACTCACACATTGCATAACATTTCTTATCAAAACTTCTACCGAATGCTAATATACAAGGGCGGAAATAATTGCTTACGACAGATGAGAAATCGTAGGTCATAGAAGTCAGATGCCTTTCTGATATGAATATGCCTTCAAAAATCAAAGAGAACAAAGGTAATGAACATTTGCTTCGAAAACTTTAGCTTTGTTCCATTGAATATTAATTAACGTTTATATATTTAAAAAAAAAATTGCTGCATTTAGATCAACCCAAACCATTCCTTATTCTCTCTTCTCTTTTTAGCTCCATCTCTTCATATGTGTGCATGTGTGTGTGTGTGTGTGTGTGTGTGTCTGTGTGTGTGTGTGTGTGTGTGTTTGTGGGTATATATTCTTACTGATAAACATGTTTACTTTTTCTCCACATATTATACTCATCATTATCCACATCATGGAATTAATCTTATTTTTATTGTTGGAGGAGTCCTTGGAATTCATCTTCCACATATCTGATTTCTCATTGGTAATGTTTACCTGCATATATCCTTAAACATATTTCTTTTACCAAATGAATTGCGCTTCATGTTTGAAGCTGTGATGAAATTGTAAGATGTTACTCAGGCACTAAACTATGAGTCCATCACATCTTATAGTGGAAAAAGCGGTAAGTTAATGAAGTTCATAAGGTAACCTTTTATTCTTTTGTCATTTCTTTTCTTGTATACACGCACACACACACATATGTTTATATATGTATATATATATATTTGCATATATATATATATATATATATATATACATATATGTGTGTGTTTGTGTGTGTGTGTGTGTGTGTGTATGTGTGCCTCTATTGAAATATGCTTCTGTTTCGTTGTAGCTTTACTTTAATATTGCTGTTGGATACCTTCATCATAAAGAATATAAATCTGCGAAGAATTACTTTTCTGAGACTGTAAGGTAAGAAACCAAACTACTCATGCGTAAAAGTTTGTGCATCCCAAGCTCCGATCAGTCAGATAAAACTCAAATTTTTTAAAATTAACAACACATGCATTAATGTGGTATTTAAAGCCCGAACATTTTGGATGCTGTTGTTTCGTGCCCATTACTAAACAGAACTTTTCCTGACATTCCCTTTTCAAGCACGGATTCATTGTATTCCAGTTATTTAAGTTTGGAAGCTAACTTCCCTTGAATACATTATGATTCTCTGTTAATGGATGTCTAATGAATATATTGGTTTATCGTTTCGAAAGTTTACACATTCCGTATTATATAAATTTAGTTCACTCAACATTATCTTAGAAGAAATTTTCAGAATGAAAATTTGCATTAACCACTTTAATTTGAAACTCAATTTTTAACTTTGGTTTCTGCTATTGTCTTGAACAAACATACAAGGCTGTGATGAAAACCAATAAGATAATTGAATATTTTCAGAAAATAGAATGTATTTGTCGAAAACTCTGAATAAAACATGAATTTTTATTTAGTAAGTTACTGACATTTATTTTAATAAAAAACACATTTATTTCAGGGATATTTGTTTAAATTGTTACCTAATAACGAATTAAGAAATACAAATTTTGTCTAGAATCTTTGATTTTCTAATAGAATATTTACATTGAATTTAAATTACTTGTATTTGCACAACTGAAGAAGAAACTAGACAAATATTTCCAGAGATATTTTCCTTTACATGTGGAAGAATTATGATTATGTGATTATAATACAAAATACCAAGTCTTCTCATTTTTTGTTGTTAGTTTGTTAAATTTTACTCTAAAATATGTCTTTAAACATATCTTATTTAGGCTTGTTATATCTGTTATAATATTTGTTCTAACGTGGAATTTGTGTTATCTTTATATTAAAAAAATGTAATTTTATAACTTATCCAGTTACTCATGAACAATAGGCCAATAAAACTCTCCAAATCGCAGTATATCATAGCCCGTACGGGTATAAATAATCTCTACTTGTTTTCTGACATTTATCTGCCTTCCAAAGGTTACTTTCCTCTTTAGTGGCAAAACATACTACTTCACCTCTTGTACAGTACTGTTGCTACGAATTTCGGGAGAGACAGTAAGTCGATTACATCGACCCCAGTACTCAACTGATGCTTATTTTATTGACTGCGAAATTTCAACTCAAAACGTAAAGACGGACAAAATGCTGCCAAGCATTTTCCCGGCAGGCTAAAGATTTTGCCAGCCCTTCGCCTTAGTGGTAGTGGTAATATCAAAAAAATGTGAGTTACGCTGACATGTATATATAAATGTAATGCC
The DNA here is from genome assembly GCF_001194135.2 of Octopus bimaculoides. NCBI lineage: Eukaryota > Metazoa > Mollusca > Cephalopoda > Octopoda > Octopodidae > Octopus > Octopus bimaculoides. The sequence goes on from NC_068983.1 coordinate 116,852,684, forward strand.
AAAAAGAAAATGCGTTTTCTTGAACTGTAAGGGAACGCATAATTAGAACGTAAAAGCATATCTCAAAAATAATAAATGAACGAAGACTAAATAAGGCATATCCTAAATAATATTGTGTAGTGTTTGTCGAGCACAATAACATTTAAATGCACTCATCAAGAAATAAAATCGTCAAAGTTTTCAGGCCACCATACTGCATGTGAAATGTGGCTTATTTAATATAGCATTATATTTTATTCTCAGAAGCGATTGTAGAAGAAATGATGTGGGAATAGGAATGCAGTGTCAATATCTAAGGAAATGTATACTCGAGGGCCTCCGTAAAACATTTCCTAGGAGCTGGTCAACATAGCATCTAGAAATGGGAGGGTTGACTTCAGAATAAACTTGTTCCATTACAGGTTGATAAGAACAGAATATTAGATACTCTGCCTATGAAACACCTATGAATGAAAACATTGAGCTACGTGGCCGAGTCAGAACGTCCGTATGTTGTATTAGTGTCAATGAAGTATTTTGAAGACTATAACGTTCCACAAAGACAGCAGTTAAAAATAAGTTTCCTAAAATGCAACAAACTGAAATAGACTTTAAACAAAAACAAATAGTTACTATTGTTTCCTATGTGTGAAAAGTACTGTAATATTATTATTATTATTATTACTATCATTGATAATAATAATAATAATAATAATAATAATAATAATAATAATAATAATAATAAAGGGACTTGCAAACACAAGTGACAAAAACATGGGAAGAATGGAAACCGGTTAAGTATTCTTAGAATATTTCGATTTGCTTGAGAGGTATCCATTTGTCTTCGATAACAATGGGCTGGACGATAACAATTAGTCTCTGGCCCCTCAGAATTGCGAGCCTTGTGCCTAAATCAGAAACCAGTGGTTAACTGGCAAGATTGATGGAGCCTCGGAAAAATGCTTTGGGGCTCGATAAAATAAAGTACCAACCAACTACTGAAGTCAATCGTGCAAAAAAATCCTATCCCCTTAAGATTGCTGATCTCCTGCATAAACTCTCATTCCCTCCCCCTCCTCCTCCTCCTCCTCCTCCTCCTCCTCCTCCTCCTCCTCATCATCATCATCATCATCATCATCGTCGTCGTCGTCGTCGTCGCCGTCGTCGTCCACGTCGTTACTGTGGCTGTTAGTATTGTTGTTGCTGTTGTTAATGTCGTTGTTATTATTATTATTATTATTATTATTATTATTATTATTATTATTATTATTATTATTATTATAATTACGTGCTTTCACTATGCTACCGTGCGTAGCTCTGTGTGTCTTGGATATGTGCTGTGGTTCGTTGTGATGCTCTTATTTTTACTGTATTGGAAACGTTTTACGTAGACTGTGTGCAGTGCCTGGTAGTACTCGTTTCTGTATGTGCTTTTGTTATGTATTTGTCTGAATATTTTTATCATACCTATTACGCATACTAAGATAGGAAGTGTTTCTGATTTTAGACTCCACATTCGAGTTACCTCTATTTCCAGATGTTTGTATTTTGAAAGTTTCTCCGTTTCTTTTAGAAAAGCATTGTTATCTGTTGGTATTGATAAATCGATAGGAAAGTATTTTTCTTGATGATCTCAGACAACTATATCCGGCATACTGGTCTTAATTTCTCTATCTGTGTGTATTGGCATATCCCAGAGTATGGTTGCTTCTCCATTTTCTGGGGTCTTTTCTGGCGTGTGCCTATACCATCTTTTTTCTGTTGCTATTCCATAGTGTTGGCATAACATCCAGTGTATATAGGTCCCAACTCTGTCGTGTCTGTTAATATATTCCTTCTTAGCCAGGACTGAATCATGATCCGTTGCTGTTCCAGTTTTAGTTTGGATGTCACTTGTTTTACAGCTTCCATTGTGTCTTCTTTTTCTTCATAGTTGTTAGGTATTATGACTTCTTTTTTTACCTTCTCAGCTTCCTTAAAGACTAAGAACAGATTTCTGTTTCCTTCGCGTTTTGTGGCTATTTGTATTAGTTCATTTAGAGTACAGTTAAGAATATTGTAGCTGTAATTTATAACTGGGACGGCTAGAGTGTTGATACTTAATATCTTGTTTTTCGCATTGAGCTCTGTTTTCAGTTTTAATCCGACTCGTTTATAGCATTCTTTTCTTATCTTCCCTTTCGTTTGTATGTGTTGTATCGTATCTAGTTCATTGATTCCTAAGTGTTTCTGTGTCTGGCTTTGATCTAATTCTCTTATTTCATTTGCTTTATCTAGTGTGATGTTGCTACTCTTAACTAGTTTTCCTCTTTTCAAGGCTGCTTTGGCACATTTTTCTAAGCCAAGTTTCAAGTTTATTCCTTTGGCAAATTCATGTACTGTCTGTAGTACTGTTTCCAGCTGTTTATGATTTTTTGCGTAGTTTTAGGTCATCCATATACAAGCGGTGGTTGATTGTTTTGCCGTAACAGTTGTATCCACATCCAGTTCTGTTTAGCATGTCAGATAAGGAGTGGAGAGAGCCTTGTCTCCCTGGAATATTCCTCTTCTAAAGGAGATGGCTTTCGTTGTTATGAGTCCCTCTTGTACCTGGAGCTGTAGCACTGTCTGCCATAGAACATATTATATAATCTATGATTATTGGCGCTACCTTGTTCATGGCTAGTGTTTCTGGGATCCTTGTGTGGGGAATACTATCAAAGGCTTGTCGGTAATTGATCCAGGGCATACTTAGACCTATCTTCTTTCTGCGGTTGTCTTCAGTTAGGGTTTTATTGGTCAGTAGCTGATCTTTACAGCCATATGAGCCCTTGCAGCATCCCTTCAGCTCTTCTCGAAACAGGTTGCTTTCTTCCAGAAGTTTGCTTAGTCTCTGCGATATTATTGTAGTAAAGGCTTTGTAAATTGTAGGGAGACAACTTATTGGCCTGTAATTTTGTGGGTTTGCTGTTTCAGTGGATTTGGGAGCCATTTAGGCATTGTTTCTGGCTTTGCTAGTATTAGAATAAATTTGCTAGTATTAGAATAAATTTCGCAGCCAACTTTTTATGTGTCCCTTTAACCAGAAGTTGGGGATCTTGTCATGCCCGGGTGCCTAGTTTTTTCAGTGACTGGGTGACCTCTTCAGTTGTTATAGGAGTCCAGATATATTGAGGTAGTGTGTTCGTTGTTTTGATTGATCTTTGCTGAGATTGTTCTTTATTATTATTATTATATTTATTATTATTATTGTTGTTATTATTATTATTATTATTATTATTATTATTATTATTATTATTATTATTATTATTAGTATAATTATCTTATTATCATTATTATTATTATTATTATTATTATTATTATTATTATTATTATTATTGTTGTTGTTGTTGTTGTTGTTGTTAAGGCGGCGAGCTGGCAGAATCGTTAGAACGCTGGACGAAATATACTTTGCGGTAATTGGCCCGGGACTACGTTCTGAGCACAAATTCCGACGAGGTCAACTTTGCCTTTCACCCTTTCGGGGTCAATAAATTAAGTAAAAGTGCAACACTGTGGTCGATGTAATCGACTATCCCCGCTTCCCCCAAATTTCATGTCTTGTGCCTATAGTAGAACGCCGGATAAAATGCTGAGCGGCATTTCATCCATCTTTACGTTCAAATTCCACCGAAGTCGAATTTGCCATATTTTATCTGAGTCGATAAAATAAGTAACATTCTCTCCTGATGACCCCATACACTTGCTGGATTCTGGTATGCGGAGTTTTCGACTGGTAGCCCTTGCATGGGCAATTTGTTTGCAAAACATGTCGACTTGACTCCTCTGCCAAGATTGCTGGCCTTGTACCAAAATTTGAAATTATTATTATTAGTATCTATTATTTTTATCATAGCTATTATTATTGACGTTGGTGCCGTACTAATCATTATTCACTTGCCTAAAAATACATCAAACCTTTAAATCATTCAGACTCTCCACTTGTATATTTTAATTTGCCAATAAAATATAATGCGAAATAATGCTATTCGTTACTTCCTGAATAACGGTGATAGAAATTTCATGTGAATTTAACATTTATTGTAGGAAATATCCTCAATTTGTGTCTGCTTACACTGGTTTGGGACAATGCTATATGAACCTGGAGAATTATACAAAAGCAGAGTATTATTATCAAATAGCTACGAATATCAGGTAACCAATTTCCATAACCTTTGAAAATAAATGGATTAGATAGCATCATAATGCATATGGTATCTTAATTCACACACACATACAGTAACAAAGACTGCATAGCGCATTAAGTCTTACGATGACATGCAGTGTTTATACAATGGTAATACAAAGTAACGGATGTTAATTGACTGGACATAAAATATTTTGAGAATATACATATTAAACGGAAAGAAATGTAATCAAATGCATACATACATTCAGACATACATATAAACATACATACATACATACATACATACATGTTTCTCTCTTCATACATATGTATACATATGCATATGTAATATATATATATATATTGCATATATATTTCTTTCTTTATATTTATATATGCATATATATGTATGTATGTATAATCATATATATATATATATATATATATATATA
>NC_068983.1:116858377-116865877 GCF_001194135.2 Octopus bimaculoides
ATATATATATATATATATATATACATATTCATATATATATATATATATGTATACATATATATATATATACATACACACATACATACATACATATACATATGTATTTAAACAACTTATGACTATTCAGATGTCGATATGATATATCTTAATCACGCAAAGGCTATTGATAAGGTGCATTACGGCATGATATGTTACAAGCTGTGATACCTTGGCTTAGCTCTTAAGATAGAAGAGTGATTCCTAATAGACAGAAGTCAGATAATTGCACCCAATGGTGTCCTCTCGTGGTTACACACAAATATGAATCTACTGCACCTATAAGCACACATGCATCACGCAGTTTCTCCATGCCACATCCAACTATTGGTACTAACCTGCCATATCCATTCTCATTATTATAAACTAACATAAACACACACTCACCCATATATAATGAAGAACATCGGAGTGCCATAAAGCACTCCGATGTTCTTCATCGGAGGTTCCGCTGAGGCTATATGGTGTTACTCAGGAACTCAACTATGCCGATCCATCTTATAGCAGAAACAGCTGTTAGCTAATGAAGTTCATCAGATAATCGTTTATTCCTTTATCACCTCATTTTCTTATGAATTAATACACACGCACACACACACACATACACACACACACACACACACACACATATATATATATATACATATATACATATATACATACATATATACATATATATATACATACATATATATGTATATTTATATCTTTATATATATATATATATATATATATATATATATATATATATATATATAAATAAATATATATATGCGCTACTATTAGTTTCATGCTCACATGCTGACATGAAACGAATAGTAGAACATAAAAAAATAAATATATTGTATCTATTAAGTAATATGTTTCTCTCACCGGGTGTAGTACTTTTTTGTTGATCTTACAATGAAGAAACAGTACAGAAAAAAATTATACACACAGACACGCGCGCGCGCGCACACACACACGCACACGTGTATGTGTATATGTTTATAAGCACACAGACAGTCACATACACATACATGTCTTTTATCTGTTATGCTACACTGGTTTCTGCCAGAGACTGAGATCATGCCTTTCAGTGTGTTCAGGTATAACTTGTGTCTTGTTCCTCGTGAAGTAGCGATTTGGGCGGAAATGTCATTGTTGGGCAGGCCTAATGAAGAGCCTTCTACAGGAGCTAGCTTAAGTTTGTATATATATATATATGTATATATACACGCACTCACACACGCACATACACTGACACACACACTCACACACACACATTCACACACACACACACACACACACACACACACACACATATATATATGAAACTGAGTTCTATGTAGGCGACTATTTATATATATACATACATAAATACACACATGCACACATACATAAATACACACATGCACACATACAAACAAATATATATGATAGTGAATAGATAGGGATAATATATCCAGGCGTCTACCGTTTAAACTCTCTATTATAATCCAAGTTATGGCATACTGCATCGAATGGTAAGGAACAGCCTAGGACTATTCGAGGTAAACAATCCCAATGCATTTCATCCGATGGGTAAATCTTGGGTTCGCTTTGTTAGATTATAAAAAGTTTATTGAGTGTATATCCATGACAATTCAAATAAAAAAAGGAGAAGAATACGTCTCCGTTTTTATCATTACAGTCAATTCTTCTATAGCATATTTAATTTCAATAGTCCGACATATGTTTCTGCTGGATGGATATCTCACAATGTGGTTTTCATTTGCATACATGTTGATCATCTCGTTAAGAGTCTATGCAACTTTATTCAAGGTGCTTGCACAATGTTGTGGCTTGAAGCGAAGTAAAAGTAAGTTGCTTTATGCAGTGTTATATCTAGCAGGGACGATAGTTTTTGAGTGCAAAAAAATAGAATTAGAAAAGAACGTATAGAAACCTTGATTCGGCTATGAAAACGGTTATCAAGATGACGCTATGATGACCCAAACGTATGACATTCGAATCATGAATACTAACCTATGTCAGAGTATATTAAGTGAATTGCAAGAAAAAAAATTCAAGGAGAGATATGTTCAATTAAAGGTCGCTTAGTCAAATATGATTTAGAGAAATGAAATATGCAGAATTTAATTGTAAGGCCAGGGTATAAGTGTATGTACACACACACACACACACACACACACACACACACACACATACACACACACACACACACACACACACACACACACACAAACACACGCAAACACTCACATAGATATACATCAGAAAAAAATGCTGCAATAGTGTCGATAAGAAAAAGGAAACCATAAAGATATGTAAGCTCGTACATTTACATACAACCGCACAAAGTTGAAGAAAAGAAAAACAGGGGCAAAGTAACCATAAAATGTAATGATTAATGGACGTGCAAGTAAACATCTGATCAGCACTTAAATAATGCAATAAACTTATGTAATATATATTGTGAGAATAGTTTAAAATATAACATACTAAACAAGTAAATATTCAATTCCCAGTTGTTAGGATATAGTTTTCTGTTTACCAATTCGTAGAATATTTTAAGAGGGTTGTCTTTTCCCAAAACTATGGGTACAAAATTCCTTAATGCAAAGCCGAAATTTAGGAAAGGGAACCCTACATATTCAAACATGTATACATTACTGGAAAAACTTTCAACATATTTGAAGAATAAGGAAATATTTCTGTCGTATAAGAACAGTAATTTCAACCTTTGGGTAGATTAAATTCCACAGCAGGAGCATTTTTTAATGACCTGTCAATATAAACTCTTTCTCAGAATGTTTTGAAGGATGGTCACAATATCAGAACTTATCAAAAATGTAGAACTTGTGTGATTCAGAGCGACCAAAATATTTAATGTATTCGATCCCTGATATTTATCTTGGGAAATTTGGTAGTTTCATGGTCTCTTAACCTCCAGATACGCTGTGTAAGAGTAAATATAACTTGAGTCCATATCTCTTCAAGTGCAGTTTATTAAGCGGGAAAATTTAAGGTCACAGTGGACAACAAGCTTTTATGTAATACATTAGTTTAATCCTTCATATTTGTCATTATGTGTGCATGTGTTAATGCTAGCACAATTACATTGGATTTGAATATTTTGCGAAGGTGCGTTATTTTGAATTAGCGGAGTATTATCCCGGATTATGCTGAAGAAAATTATATTGAAATAGATTTTCACTTTCAAGAAATTACTGTTCTAAATGTGAAAGTAGCTATGATCATTTATAAACTACTGCATGTTTTAAAAGATTTTGCTTCTATTTTAGAAAGAATAGCAATCTAACAGAGAATTATATCGATTTATGTTATATTTATTTTAGTTGATTTAGAATATAGTTCATTTTCTCGTGGAGGATACCCTCTTTCAAAGGATCGTTGTATCAGTATAAGACATCCAGATAAAATGCGGATATGAAATGACTAATGTTATTTAACATACTTTTTAAACTATGGGAAGGACACTAATAGTATAATTATATGGCAGTTTTACATTTGGCTTTCTATCAGGGCAGTGTTTATCTGTATTCAAGACTAAAAATTAAATATAATTTTAAAAGTTCATACTGGTACGAATTTTAATTCTCAAGTTAAACGCTTTAAATATATTATTAAGATAATCCCTAAGACACTCACGTTGCTAGCCTTTTATGTGGGAGAGAATTAACAAACTGCTGTCACTATAAAGACCAAAATCTTCATCTGGACTGAGTCCAGGAAATATAACCCGATTAATTCATACATCTCTGCATCAACAGTTCCACAATTATATTTGACGAAAAATATACTTTTCAAACCGTAAAAAAAGCTGCCTAATATGTATAATGACACTAATTTCTAAATTGCTCACCGAATTCAGCTTACTCTGATTTGTTCTGGTCGATCCCCAGAATGTTAGGTACATAAACAGAGTAACATATCATGTTTGATCGATAGTGTAGTTAAATAACTGACAGACTCTTGGTTTGAAATACAACCGTCCAACCTAGGTAAATTTGCAATTTACCTTTGCAAATAAATATTTTTCCGATATAAATTAGGTGTTTTTTTTTCCTTAGAGCACGTGAAATTAATAGATAATTTTGTTGTCAATTAACTGCAGTAAAAACATGTGTCATTTTGGAGATAATATATCAAATGAAAACATTCAAGTTCTCACACGCATGTTCTATTATTTTTATCCAGTCATAGTAATTGCATACATGTTTAAAGCACACAAATCATGCTATAGATAAAATTCTCATATACATTGCTTATTTGAGTGACGTTAATCTGCTTCTGCCAGTTTGGATGAAATAGTATCACATATAATCTATACACAGTACCCGCAAACAACTTGAAATTTAATAGAATTATTTTTCTGGATCTTTGCAAATAAAAATATATTGAAAATAAATTTTGCGTCATATTCCTCCCAGCTAATGAAAGTAATCATGCGATTATTGTGATTTTTATATCGTATTCAAATGGAGATATAAACTCGAGGCATTTCTTTCTCTTTAAACGGAAAAATTCTAGTACATTTACATTATATTTCTGAATCCATTAGTCAACAAACAAACAGAGAAAGCAAATCAAAACAATGAATGATTCTGCCGATATGCATATTTATTTCAAATTTATTACTTTACTGAAATAATAAACAAGTGTTATCTTCAGGTGTATTAAATAATTTAATGATACGTAATTCAACTCTGTTCATAACACAAAAATAATTGTCATTTTCGCCTTTCACCGTATCTTCTCTTCTTTTTCTCTCACTCCCTACTCTCTCTCTCTCTCTCTCTCTCTCTCTGTATTTATGTATGTATGTATGTATGTATGTATGTATGTATATATATATGTATGTATTTGCATGTATAAATATTGGGTCATCCCATAAATAATGAGTTTTTTCCAATTGTATGAACTAAAAGTCGAAGGGAGACGGAATACACTACCTGCATCAACTTACTATAGAATCGGGTAGTAATTTTACCTTGTACTTATTCTTAGTGCAAGTTTTGAAGAGTGCAGTTCGATTTTAACAGTTATTTTTCAATGGTATAATGGAAATGAGAAAGAGCACATTCGGCATATTTTGTTTTATGAGTTCAATAAAGGCAACAACGCAACGGAAAATGCGAGGAATATTAATGCAGTATATGGGGATTGAACAATAAGCATAAGCCAGTGTCAATGGTGCTTCCAGAAATTCCGAACCGGAAACTACAGCCTAGAAGACGAGCCTCGTCCTGGAAGATCTGTAGAGCTTGATGAGGACGTCCTGCAAACCCTGGTGGAACAAAATTCCATCGTAACTGTTGAAGAACTTGGAGAAAAGCTTGGATTTGGTCATTCATCCAGTCACTCAAGTCAGCACTAGAAGAAAAACGACCATCTTTGGTTTGAATACGAAAGGTGTTCTTCCATCAGGATAATGCTCAGCCACATACAGCGAGGATGACACTCCAAAGGCTAGAGCAGTTTGAATGAGAAACTATGCCCCACCCACAATATTTGCTGGACAATGCCAATCTGATTATCATTTATTCCGCAGTCTTCAAAATCATTTGAACAGAATTCCGTTGACAAGGTCAGTAAATTTCGTCACGGATAAGTCAATGTTGAAAGAGGGGCCTTGCAAGTCTACCAGATAGATGGAAGAACATTGTAGAATGTGAAAGAGAGTATATTTTAGATTAAAAAAGAACTTTGTTTATTTCAATTTTGAAAAATAAAAGAAGTATAAAACACTGCATTATTTATGGGATGACCCAATATATAAACACATTCATTAATAAACGAATACTCATGCAAATTGAAAAAGTAACATGTGTGCCTGTCAAGGATGAAACTGGAAGGTAAAGAACAATGTAGCTGATGACTGGAAAGCCTTTAGAGATACTGAACCAGTCAAATATAGTCGTACTCAGTGACATCAGCTGAGAAAAAGCAAGTGAATCACTGGAAGTAGTAACTAGCACGATCATATAGGAATAAATACACCAAGAACCGAGGAAACTATACAACATTAAAGCTGGTTGATTCGACAGAATATCAACTTATGAAATAATATCTCAATAAATGTATGCTTAACAGGTATTAGGTCAATGTGAAGTCTGTAAAAACTGGCAAAAAACTGTATGTTGTCCATACTAGTGAACATTTTCTACAGGATTGGACACGTTATTGATGCAGCACCGAGAAGCAGAAGAGGGTACCGTTTCAGCCTACATTGTATTGAGCATATTTTGACACAAGAATATCGTGGCACGGTGTACAGTCTTTCAGCAAGAAGTGTGAGTTAAAGTCGTTGACTTACAAAATGCCAATAATAGCAGGTATAGCGAATCACTTTCGAAGGTCACCCACCTTCCAAAGTGATTCCATATCGATGCTACAATATGGTATAATCCAATAGAATATCAATAACTTCAAACTGTAAGAGCTTATCTTTTAAGTCCACAGCGAAAACTTTGGAAACATTAAATGTATCAGTTTCAGTTGTATCTTCTCACTTCTCTTTCTCCAATACTTTACCTTTATAAAGAAGAATGAAGCTGCTGGGAGCATTTTAGGGATGTACTGGGTGGTAACGGAGAGGCAGATGCAAGCTCTAACGACAAGCAAGAAAGAGCGTATTCAAACTTAACTGTGAGAAGGTAGAAGATGCAAATTAATACAACACAATCTTCACTGGGCAGGAATTTATAGTAGATGTGGGTAATTTATCCCACAAGAATAGTGCGATTAACAGAGTATATAAACCTTGGTTATGATATGCTGTAAGAATACTTGTATGGATTCTTGTTTATTGAATAAAATCTTAAATGCTGTTATATTTTAATATAACAATATTTGCATATGAATTTCAAGTGCGCCTGGAAAGCATAAGTAGAGGAACACAACATAATCTTTAATAACATGTTATGTAAGTTATATAGAGTGAAAGCGATAAAAAGCAGTTATGAAAATGTGTAGAATTAGTTTACTCTCAGGTTTTTTTTAAGGTTTGTCCGTGACGAAATTTACTCCTGCAGTACTATTCTGACCTTGTCTACAGAATTCTGTCCAAATGATTTTGAAAACTGCGGAATAAATGATAATCAGATGGGGCAATGACCAGCAGATATTGTGGCTGGGGCATCGTTTTCCATTCGAACTGCTCAAGCCTTTGAAATGTCATCGTCGTTGTATGTGGCCGAGCATTATCCTGATGGAAGAACACCTTTCGTTTTCAAACCAAAGAATTAATAAGCAATGTCAGGTTGCCTGTCTATTTTTATGGAAAACCTGTAGAGTAGTAACACATGTTCGAAGTTAGAATTGTCATAAAATTCAGTATTGTAGCCAAATAGGAATAAGAGGAAATTGGTATTTGAAATCGAAAATGAGTTTAGAATTCTCATTGGAAAGGGACACCATGTCATCTTGATTAGCATTTACTGTATTTCGATGATGAAC
>NC_068983.1:116867667-116867881 GCF_001194135.2 Octopus bimaculoides
TGTGTGTGTGTGTGTGTGTGTGTGTGTGTGTGTGTGTGTGTGTGTGTGTGTGTAAATACATATAAACGTATGTATACTTTAAATGTATACTATAAAGAAATAGTTATCAGGGTGGCAAAAAATTCACATAAGTACCAAGGATGTTACAACTTATTTACAAAGGTAAAAATTCCATGGTTCAGTGAAATGTTTTTGCATAAAGAAATGGAGTTAA
>NC_068983.1:116868351-116869276 GCF_001194135.2 Octopus bimaculoides
ATATATACAATTGCAGCGTGGAAGGTGTTTATATGCCATTTAAAATAACACACAGAAACCGTTAGATTCACTTCAACGTTTAAATTTGATTTGTCAAAATATTTTCGTCGCTTTGAGACCGCGACTTCTTCACTGACAAAATTGCGTGCTGCATCTGAGAAAGTAACAGTTACTTCATAATATATATGTACGTATGTATGTGTATATGTATGTATGTATATATGTATGTATGTATGTATGTATGTATGTATGTATGTATGCACATATGTACTTATGGATGTACTTGAGTAATTAGGTAAGTGTGCACACGTGTCTGTGTGTGTGTGTGTGTGTGTGTGTGTGTGTGTGTGTACATGTGCATGTACATGTGAACGTATGTTTATGTACTGATATGTGTGTCAGTTCAAGTTGTATATATGACTGGTACTTCGTTGAAGGTTGTATACACACACACATATACATATGCATATACATATATGTGTGTGTGTATGTGTGTGGGTGTGTGTGTGTGTGTGTGTTTGTCCCTCTCACCACCGTCTAAGGGTGAATGGATACAACGTCTTCGATACATATATGCACATATAACCTTGCTTATACATATATACAAGTACACAAAATCATATAGACACACTCACTCACAAATATACGTATAATGTTAAAGTATACACGATATTGTTTTCGTTCCAGCACACGATCTCAGATCAGGTCACTTGCTATGCAAGTACATCTCCGTAATATATATATATATATATATATATATATATATATATATATATATGAGCTTGGATTTCTGCTAATTTCTTTCTCCTCCTCTTTCTCTTGCATTTGACGTTATATCTATTAACGGTTTTTAAAAGAAATCATTTGACAGTTGGAAATTTATAATCTTCCTACAACTTTATCGTTGGATTTTACATTTACTCAT
>NC_068983.1:116869634-116874291 GCF_001194135.2 Octopus bimaculoides
AATACAAAGACCTGGAAATAGAGATAACTCGAATGTGGAATCTAAAAACAGAAACAATTCCTATCATAGTAGGTGCCTTAGGTATAATAAAAAAATATTCAGACAAATACATAACAAAAACACCGGGACTTACAAATATATATAACATACAGAAAATTGCACTACTGGGTACTGCACACATTCTACGCAAAACACTTTCAATACAGTAAACATAAGAGCACCACAGCACATACCCAAGGCGCACAGAGCTGCGCTTGGTAGTGAAGTGAAAGCACGTTATAAAAATAAAGCTACTGAACAATAATAATAATAATAATAATAATAATAATCATAATAATAATGATATATAATATATATATATATATATATATATAATAAGATATATATAATAATAATATATGCATAATAATATTATATATATATATGTATATATGTGTGTGTGTACTTGGAATCTATCTATCTATCTATCTATCTATCTATCTATCTATCTATCTATCTATCTATCTACACACACGCGCACACACACACACACACACACACACACACACACACACACACACACACGGGCGCGCTCACGCACAATCTTCACCTAAAGAAATACATCAATAAAACTCTGCAGTCGAAAAATATTATTGACAGCGAAACCGACACAGAGCAAAGATGATATGTAATTGATTAGGTTACGAAAGTCGTGGAAATGACTATAACGAAGCACATAATTTATTGATTGATCAAGCAATTAATTCACCAATCGATTAATTAATTAGTTAATTCCTTAAGCATTAACTAATGAAATAAATGCAATGTGCGTTTTCTTTTGACAAAGAACATAAATAATATATATAGAATGTTTGAATTAAGCATGCATATGTGTGTGTGTGTGTGTGTGTGTGTGTGTGTGTGTGTGTGTGTGAATTTATACGTATATATGTGCATATACATACATATATGTACAATAGAAATTACATTAAAGTCATAACATGCTACGAAAGACACTGCAGTCACTAAATCATCTGTAACTTTCATACACGAAAATTATCTTTCAGGAGTAGGGGCGCATATTAACTTGTAATTAACAGATAATGGTATATTATATGATTTTCAGTGCTAATAGTAAACATGTTCCTGTATCTATATTCCGCGTTTCATATCTTCCAATTACTCTAGTTCACAGATAGATCGAGAAGACGTCTTATGGAACTTGTGTTACGTAAAATTCAAATTGAAGAAAACGGAAGAAGCCAAACATTGTATAAACACTTTGATACACAATTACCCATTGTCGGCGTACAAGGCATATTATGGGCTTGCAGAAATAGTAAGTTGCTTTGAATAACTGAAAGTTAGATACTCTTCGAAAATTATTATTTTGTTATACAGTCTTTTGTTGATTATATTGTAGTTATCAAACGCTTGATGATAAGAAAACTATATGACTTCAGTCAAATAGATGAAATCAATAAAAATAAAAGTACGCACCCCACCCCACGTATATATATATATATATATATATATATATATATATATATATAGAGAGAGAGAGAGAGAGAGAGAGAGTAGACATTCAGATGTCTTTAAACATTGCCCTTCTCTTTCGATTCTTTTATATTTCTTTAATATCCACAAGGTTCCACCTATTTTATGTGTGCTTTATTGCTTTATAGCTAATCCTGTGGTACTTATGGTTGCCATATTCCGCTACTACATCGTTCTCCCGTGATGAATGTGCTCTCTCACCGATATTACTACCATGGATCTTTCCATGGCCCTCAGAATCGTAATCAGTCGTTGTTCTTCCTTTTTCGTAGAAGCCAGTGTCCGACTTGCGTATATGTATGTATATGTATATGTCTGCATGTTTATATCAAAAATATATGTATGTGTGTGTGTTATACAAGGGTGTGCTGAAAAGTTCATAGGTTGACTGTGTATGAGTGACACTATTGCCGTCAAATCATGCATGCCTTAATTCTAACTCGTCCTTTTAATAACCGCAGTATTTCTTTCCGGATAAACTGACAGCTGATTGTTCAAAGAACACTTGAAATATTACTAGTAGGAACTTCTCTTCGAAATGGAAAAAATTAGTATCATGATGTTATCAAGTACCTGTAGAAAAAGGGTTCAATCTCCATGCTTGCTACATTAGGGGATGACGCTCCAACTTTATCAACAGTGCAAAAGTGGAAAGCTGAATTTAGGACGGGAAGGGAAAGTCTTGAATGTGACCCATGGTCTGGAGATCCTGCAAATGCCATCACTGAGGAAATTGATCGTGTTCACTATATACTAGTGAATGACACCAACACTGATACAAGTAGTCCATGGACCGCAAAGTGGAGTGGGGGCTATGTTGAAAAATAAGCTACATTTGGTTACATATCTCAGTCTTTGAACATTTCAACCGCCCCGCGTGTGCATACATAGAAAGAAATGACTAAGAAACAGGCGTTGCATAATCACTTGCATTGCTTACACCTGTTTCTGCTATAAGAAACACTCATCTGAATGCTCATGAGCTGCTTCTCACAGCAGAAACAGCTGTAACCCAATGAAAAGAAGTATATGACTCCTGTTATTTTGTCATTCATCAATTTATATTATGCTCTGAAGTCAATTATTCTTTCCTTTAAAATATAAATACGTTGAGTTCGAACAGCAGGTCGCCAGTATCGTAATGTCTAACTGAAATCATAATATATATATATATATATATTGGTTATAATGGATAGAGGTTCGTGTTTCACATAGCTAGCTAGAGGCGATGGCCCCTTGGAGCTAATCAACGGCAGCATTTGTCCTATCTTTTGGACTGTCATGTTGACTTGGCGATAAATCTTAATATCCAATAGCGCTGCAGTAGTCTCCTTTAGAGAGACTTAGAAATATTAATATTTCTATATATGTATATATATATATATATATATATATATATATATATATATATATATATATATATATATATATATATATATATATATATTATGATTACATATGTATATATGTATATACTAGCTGACGTACCCGGTAATTCCTAGGAAAGTAGGGCTTATCCCTTGGTTCTGTTCTCATAATCGCTTCGCTAATCCAATAACAACAATACAAAGTATGTAGTCCTTAAAACGGTTTTTGTGCTTACACAGGGTCCTGTTTTTAGGAATTCCCAATAAGCTATGAATACCCAAATTGTGAAGTCAGTGATGTAATAACATGAAATTAGTTAACCGATAGTAAGAATTCAAATAAACTAGACATAAAAAGGGCCTTAATGCGTTCCCAGAGTATATAGACCTTCGGAGGAAATACTAATAAGGTATGTATACTAAAATCGTGAAGCATATTATGCAATAACGGTCTAATCAGATATGAAAATAACTCTGAAAAGAGCTTTTGTGTGTTCCCAGAGAATATTAACCTCAGGGGAGCTAGTGTTGGTATATTCATGAATAATTCTCTAACCGAAATAAGTGGATCTAATGTAGAGGAAAATACTATTTACTTGTTTAAGGGTTTTACTGGATAAATTGCAAAAATAACAGTTCAAATACTAAGAAATAAGCATACTCAATTTCATTTTTACCAAATAATTTAGGAAAATGAATGGGTTATTTGCCTTGGCTATTAATATGAAATATATCTAGTATAGATAATGATCCCTTCCGAGGGCTCTATTAACGATTTTCTCAACAATCTGAGTATGCCATGAGGTTTCCAGACATAAGGTCTATTCACGTGTCACGTTTCATCAAAATCGATAAAACGATGTAGGAGTAAGCTAACAACTCCACAGATACACCCACGGAGAGAATTTCCCAAACATGTAGTAGATGTGTATTATGCATATATATATATATATATATATATATATATATATATTGTGTTATATATGTACACACATACACATGCGTATGTTTACATACATATATATGCATTTATATCTATCTATTTATATACATGTATACACAGTATATATATATATATATATAGGTGTATGCCCGTCATACACATGTATGCATATTTTAATAATATATATATCCGTGCGTCTTGTGAGTGTATGCATGCGTATGTGTGGTGTTTATATACTTAGAAGATTACTTATAGATTGGATGGGAACACGCACCATTGCAGAACGGAAATTCCCCAAGCATTGAAATGAAAACAAGTTATTATCAATAAATAATGGAGTGAAAGAAAAAGCGAAAATTATCTAAGAGAAATGGAAACGAAATGAAAGTTGTATAGTGAACGGTTATATTCCATTTATGGAGAGTGATGAAAGAAAATTAAATCCCTCATAGAATTATTTTATATTAACAGTTCATTTTAACTGATATAGTCTATTATTTTTATCTTTACTTTCAATCATCTTTGTTACCATTTGATTTCAATAATACACTGCATATTTAGCCAGCTTAGAATCAATCATATATATATATATATATATATATATATATATCAATTTAAATAAGAACTAAAATGATCCATTGTAAAAACTATATAATGTCCTATGACCATTTCGATTCAACATCCAGACTAATTCATGCATATTATAAAATATGGAATATTGTATCTCTTCAGGGTCAGATTAATTCATAGCAGACAGTAAAAAACCTATATATATATATAGGTATAGATATATGTATATTCTTTTATTCTT
>NC_068983.1:116874301-116897521 GCF_001194135.2 Octopus bimaculoides
ATATAGGTATAGATATATGTATATTCTTTTATTCTTTTACTTGTTTCAGTCATTTGACTGCGGCCATGCTGGAGCACCGCCTTTAGTCGAGCAAATCGACCCCAGGACTTATCCTTTGTAAGCGTAGTACTTATTCTATCAATCAATTGTGCCGAACCGCTAAGTTACGGGGATGCAAACACACCAGCATGCCGGGGAAACAAGCACAAACACAGACACACACACACACACACACACACTCATACACACACACACATACGTGCGCGCACACAAACACACACGCACACACACACACACACACACACACATATATGTATATATATATATATATATATATACGACGGGCATCTTTCAGTTTCCGTCTACCAAATTCTCTCACTAGGCTTTGGTCACCCCGAGACTATAGCAGAAGACACTTGCCATGGTCCCACTCAATGGGACTGAACTCGGAACCAAGTGGTTGGTAAGCAAGCTACTTACCACATAGCCATACACACACACACACACACACATACACACACACACACACACATACACACACACACACACAGATACACACATATGTATATATATATACTTATACGTTTGATTTCTACATATTAAACTTATACTTCATTCTTCATAAATATAATATAACGAATTTCACCCTAATTCGTTATATTATATTTATATATTATAACGAATTATATAAATTTGTTATAAACCTCATCTCTTACTTGTGACTTTTCTCACTTTTTCTTCATCGTAGTACGTTATCATGTGAAATTGTTGAATAATGATTCTTTGTCTATACGTCAGTCAGTCTGTAACATGCTCAGATAGGGTGATTTTCAAGACTTCCTTTTATATCTTTTAGTCAGGATGAAAAGCAGTGCCCATGACACCGTCGCATGGTACCCAGATTGCCAGATTGCTTGACTGGATTACGGTTTAAGGTTAACACCCAGGCAGACGGTGACAGGTTTTCAACTCAGATGGCAAAGAGAAAGAACAACTATCACAACGTATAGCTATTATTTTTTTTTTTGTCGATCTCGAAATAATAAATGGCAAAATTTGACTTGGGAGAAAGAAAAGCTCAGAGCGAAGGAGTTCGGAATAAATATTGCATGGCATTCTGGCCGACGCTCTAACGTTCCTGCCAATTTGTCGTCTGTAGAAAGGAAATGAAATACAATGAATTTATTCGATTTATTCATTCAGTTCACTTATGCAACGTAAGACAAGTATTTTTATCTTTCATTTTGGGTCCGGTATATTTTATCCCGCTCACACCACTGAAAATGTATGGCGGTGAATATTTCACGGTCAAATACAACAGTCAATAAACATACGGTAGGTGGGGAGTTTAGAAGGGAGATAAAACCAGTGACAGATTTTCTAACACCATCAGACAGTAGATGAGTTATGCCTGTTGTAAACGCATTTCGATTTATTGGATGAAATTCCTTTTATTAATTAAGACTACTTGGTGTTTAAGTCGGCTAAATTATTCTAAATACTCATAATCAGTAAAACACTAATAGAGATGGATAAGTCGGAAATTCGTACAGTTTTGAAATATGAGTTCTTTCTTGGAAATCTAGCATCACAGACAGTTCGGAATATTAATGGACTATTTCATTCTAATATTATTACACAGCAGGCAGTATCATATTGGTTTTCAAAAATTTCGTTCTGGTAACTTTGACCTAACAAATGAGCGACGCAGTCGATCAGAAACAAAGGTGGATAATGACGAACTGAAAGCCACCATCGAGTCAGATCTATCTCAAAGTTCCATGCTTTATTGTTGTTGTTTGGTGTTAGCAAGCAGAAAATATTAACTCATCTAGTTCAAATCAATCGGTAAAATGAAAATTTAGATAAGTGGGTTTCACATGAACTCAATGAAAATCAGAAACAGCAACGTTTGGAAGGCTGCATTATGCTACTTTCTTATCACAAAAATGAATCATTTTTTAATCGAATTGTAACATGTGATGAGAAACCGATACAATACAACAGCTGTAAATGCTCAGCGCAATAGTTGCGCAAGAAAGAGCCACTAAGACACAGTGAAAAAGTAAAATTCAGCATAAGAAGCTGATGGTGTGTGTTTGGAGTTCTGGCGCAGGTGTCATCCATTATAATTACATTAAACCTGGCTCATCAATCACGGCCGAAGTATACTGCAGTCAAATGGACCAAATGATGCGGAAACTTATAAAAAACAACATAGATTAATCAACAGATCCAGTCTTCTTTTATTGCAAGACGCCGCCAGACTCATATCGCAGAAATGAATTTGGATAGCTTTTAGGTAGAAACTAAAATCTAATTCTGACGATGCTGTAGAACAGGCCTTCCAAGATTTTATTGACTCTATATTGCCAGGCTTTTACAGTCCCGGGTTGGACAAGCTATCGCTGAAATGGAAAAAGTTTATTAATATGTTGCATTCTGTATACAATTATAACCAACACAATCTAGTGCATATAAACAAACATACACGCGTGTATATACACATACAGGCATACGTACATACATATATATATATATATATATATATATATATTTATATATATATATATATATATACACATAGAGAGAGAGAGAGAGAGAGACATAGATTGCTATATGTATATATGTGTGTTTGTGTGTGTATGAATATCTGCACAGGTATGTGCATGCGTATTTGTTAGTGTGTGTTCATATATACTGTTAAAAATAAAGTTAACACCGAAATTGTGTTTGCTGGTATGAGATTTTGTTTTAAACTAAATATGCAGTTCTGTAATGGTGTAACTTTTTATTTACATACATGCAATGTTACGTTATATCAAAACATACACATGCATGTATATATACATGTGTGTGTGCGTGTGTGTGTGTATTTGTGTGTGTGTGTGTGCATGTGTGTGTGCGCACGCATGTGTATGTATCAGATATGAATTTACGTATGTATTTTTGACGCGTGTAAAGGTTATATAAATATGTAATGGCGCTTGAATATGATATTTGCTTAGATGTTTATAAATATATCTGAATATATTATGCCATAAAGAACTGGTGTAATTTGAAATATAGGTAATTTGAAATATAGTTAATTTGAAATATAGGTAATTTGAAATATAGGTAATTTGAAATATAGGGTAAACGTTTGATAATCTATTTTTACTAAATGCATATATTTTAGTGTAAGCAGGTATTATTGTTAAATCGTATTCTGCTTGCCTTCCAGTGGCCAGTAATGAGGACACTTCTGTATGTTTTTGAATATTTGCTAATAAGTATTTATAGATAATATAAACCCGGAAAAAATGCAATCGGTTTCTCTAATTTGTAGAGAAATGTAACCTCTGGCAACCTGAATAAGCTAATAAAAACTACGCCGTTGTGCATCAGGGAAACTTATGTGCATAAGTAGTTTTCAGGTAAATGGCTTAGCCATTTCGCGGTGGAAAAAAAGAGAAACGCCAAAGTTACATCTCTGGTTCTTTATTGAAGTAGATGAAACATCTTGATTTGATTAGTTACAAGATTTACTAACGACTCATCAGTCATTGCTGAAACTTTCTTTGATTGTAAAGTTAGATGTTTGTGTTCACTAAAAATTCATTACAAAGGTTTTCATTACTAATCAGCACAAACACACACACACACACATACACACACACACACACATGCACACACACGCACATGCTTAAAAACAAATACACACACGCACTCACAAAAATATTAATATTTCATACACTAAATGTTTCTAATTATCTTACAAGGCTAAAAGAACAGATTCTATTCTTATGTGATATTGATTTCTATCTACAATGGATAGCAGCATATATCTATCTACACAAAATGTTGCAAGCCAATGCTGTATCACTGATGATGCATACATACACATAAAAAGTTTAAAATTATTAATTCTAAAAGTATTCTGACCTTTTATTCTTTATATCTATTTGTTTATATTGCTTTTATTTGATTTTGGCCGTGAGGAATTAATATTCCTAATCTTTTAAGAAATGGTGAAGTGAAGACATTCGATATTACTTGGAAATAAGAACTATGCCTTCACTGTATCATTCCAGTATGCTACAAGGACTCAGAAATATCGTTAACTATGAAAATGGTGGAGAAATATCAAATCGTTTTCCAGAAATTTTCAATATTTAAAATATCAAATTTTATAAATGGATTCACTGAGAAAACTATTTGTCTTTTGAAATGTTATTTACATGAAGATATTATTTATCTTAGCAAAATGCGTTTCGATTATTTTAGGCATTGATAATGTAATTCTGAAAAAAATGTTGTTTTAATTTTCAATATGATAAACAGAAACCCTATTACTTCCGAGCAGCAAAGTGGAAAGACTACCAGCATGATATTTGCAGACAGCTCAAGAATAGAGTTATCTATACGCGAAAATTTAAGGAAAGAAAATCGGTGTATCACCTGTACAGAAGAACGCATCTCCATTAGTATGAGAATGCAGTTCACTAATATATGTAGGAGATATAAATCGGACATTGAGTGGACAGAACTGAGATCATTATCAGTATATGTGGTTTGAATTTCAATTGCAACAAATAGAAAACAGGCTGAGCCTATGAACAGATAAACTGAACAAATTGTTTCTACGAAGGATTGCTGATGGACGTAAAATTCTTTTGCCGATTTTCTCAAAGATAAGAGAATATTAGTATTTTACGTGACAGGTTAAGTTAGAAATGAGTCTCTACTAATAACCGCCAGAGGAAATAGATGAGAGTTGAAGATATTGGTTACTAGTGACGAACGCCTATATCACACTCATGACAATAGATGTGTGTGTGTGTGTGTGTGTGTGTGGGTGGGTGTGAGTGCGCGTGTGTGTGTGTGTGTGTGTGTGTGTCTGTGTGTGTGCATGTGTGTGTGAGAGAGTGGATAAGGTACTAAATGTTTTCAGTGTCAGATAGGTTGTTATTTTTGTGTATGGTGTACGCTGTAATCTGTTTCTATAGATCAGTACGAGATATCAAAAGGGATTATAATTGGAGAGTGTCTTGACAAGCGACATTTTGCAATTGTGTTAACTTATATTTCACACAAATAGAGCAGGCAACAGGAATTTAGAAAACGATTGCAGTATATGTAATGTTGGAGTGTAATGCACGAAATAAAAGATAATAAATAAGTTGAATATAATAACAGAACTTATACTTAAAAATCCAACTTTGTTGAGTAAGACATTTTTCTAAAAATAGTTAAGGGTTTTTTGTCGTTAGCTATTTATAATTGAGGAAATGCTCCAGTGATAAGGTAACCGTCTAATTAGATTGGGTACAGAAAAGTGTTTGGACAACCGGTGTGCCGGTAAATGATGGTGGGAACTGGGAACATAATTATTAATAAAACACACTTTTGACAATGTACTCGGTTGTACACTATTTCTGTAAAAGTTTGCTGATCATGGCTGAAATGATTTTGCATCACAGGCTTATTCGATCAACACCTTCTGTTGACTGATCAACAACGAAAACATCTTCAGATAGAGAAGGATAAGAAACATAAATAAAAGAAGTAGAATATATAGACAATTAATAGTAAAATGGCTGGAAATATTTCGTGAGTGGTAGGATGAACTGGTATATATAAAGTAGTGCAGAAGAGAGAGTTTGAGCTGCAGATACTGATGTCACAATATATTCATAAATACCTGATCTTAACATACTACTCCTCAATCATTGCTACATCATCAAGAAATTGTTAGTCTTGATATTTTTGAACGAATAGTATTACTGAAGACGAAAACCAAAACAAGTAAGGATGTGTTTCAGAAAATATTATTTGATCTATTCGTATTGTAAATGAAGTCAACATTTTTACGGGTGAACATAAAATATTTTGAGCATTGGCTACATTTAGAGAAATAATTGGACATCATTCTTCTAAATTAAAATAATATACTTAGGTCAGTAATATAGTTAAGGATATTCATTATGACATTGCAGTTTGATAGAAATACATCTACAGAAAACTTGATATGTTAAATGGCTGGTTCTCTATGCATATTTCTTCCTTATGTTATAGTTACTATTATTTTCCGTATCCCTTATACACTTCACTGACATTCATCAAAACAAAAGTTTCTCAAGCATCAATTCCTGTCATGAACGTATAATTTACTTCACAGCAAGGCATTGAGAATTGCTCTTTGTTCTGTGTTGTATGTAATTAAATTTGAGACGGAAATATAATATATATCCATGCCGAAATTGTTTTACTAGGAAATCATATTAACCATACACTCATTCGATTTCTCTTTCCCTTTTCCCTCTTCCTATACATTTTGCTTCTCTCTATATATGGATAAATATATGCGCGCGTGTGTGTATGTGTACTTTCATGTGAGTCTGTGCGCACGCATGTGTTTTGCATGTGTTATTACTTATCGTGCAGTTGTTAAAACTACATGCTTCTTTGTGTCTGCAGTTACGCATGGTATTATTTTTTCCGCTCCTTCCGTGGAATCCTGTAATCCTACACTCATTTTCCTTATGTATGGATGTACTATTAATTATGTGATGTTGTTTGGGTCTCTTTTTGCTATTGATGAGTTTTTATTACCCCTATTTTCCAGCATTCTATCGGCGTATTCAATGTTATTAGCTGCGTTTGCTTCATATTTCCCCTCTCGTGAATTGAAGATCAGGTTAAACCAAATAATTTCATCGGTTATTTTCCCATTTCTTTTAATATGTCTATTGGGTTTAACTTTGGCTGTGATTTCATGGGTTCTGTTTTATATTTGTCCTTATTAGTGTTGTGGTTGTTTTCTTTCCCTTTTTCTCCCTATTTCTATTTTTCTAGGTTCTGGTATTCTGCGGCTATTTATATGATTATCCCCACTATTTATAATGCCCTCTGGGAATCGTGTCTTCTCTGTTTTATTCTGTATATATTCTGTTTTATCCTTATATCCAACTTTAGCCAGTGCTGAGTTGTAACATTCGGCGTGCATATTGAATGTCTGTTCATCTCTGGATAGTCTTGATATTCTATTACTCACGCTTTTTGGGATGCAACGCAGTATAAACACCCACATTAATTGCTTGACCGGCATATTGGTAAAAAAGGAATAAACATCCCCCTACCGTACATCCAATAATGTTATATCGCCTGAAGAATTGAACCAGTGATAACGATCAGCCAGATGCTCACGGATACTACGGACTACTCTGTAATCATTCCAGGAATACATACTGTGATCCTAAGAGTCATGTGATTTGTAGAAACGTGCGTAGTGATGCATTAAATGTTTATAAATTCCATCCAAGGAGTATTGTTATCATTATTATATTTGCCCTACATTTTATCGGTACAACTTGATACAACCCCCGAAAAATTGACTCCCTAACCAGCTTCATTAGACGTTGGCCGGCATAATGGAATAGGAGCTTTATTTTCCTATTCAAAGCGTTCCGCATAAACAAATTTAAAAGATATATATGGATGAATGATCGACGCAGGATATTTTGAAACGATCGTTGTGAGCAAGGAACTTTTTCGTGCCTTCTAATTTACGTCTCTTTCGTTTGTTTTATACTCAACGTAGTCTCAGGATTTCCTGAGTTAGATCTGCGACGGTTGTGTAATTACGGTGGATGACGGTATAGTATTGGGAATGTACACATGTATATGTGTGTGTGTGTGTGTGTGTCTGTTTGTGTGTGCATGCGTGTGTGTATATTTCCCTGTAGTCTCCGTAGAGGAAGCATTTCTTGTTCGGCGTGCTAAACGTTACTCGTTGCTCTGGTCGGCTCGTTGCGCAGCAATATATGCTAACCGATCACAACGCTGCTTTTCACTTTCCCTTCTTCGCGCTGAAGTCATCCCAAGTTCAATGAGAGAGTTCCTTCTGGCGGGGTCCTCAGAAGATTCATTTGCACGCATACGTTTACTTTTCTTTGCAGCATTTCTTTGCCGACCTATACTGGATCTTTTGCGTCGAGGCATGGTGGAAAATTATCAGTTTATGCAATAGAAAAAGTCATAAGAAAAAAAGCGGTGAATGTGTAGCCCCCCCATCCCCCAAGTAAAATTTAGTTGGCAAAAATGTAAATAAAATAGACCGAATTAACTATTTTTAATTTTGGATAAAAATTTTGAAGTAGCTAGTTTAAGCTGGAATAATTATATGAAAAAGAGCGCTCACCCGAAAACAGAGGCAAATCGTAACTCGCAAATGAATACTGCTGGCAGTACTGTGCAAGCAGTCAATAAGAGCTCATCACAGCTGAGAAAGTAAAGTATTGATTTTTTTCCAGCTGGGTGTTTGTCACGTTTATTCGCTGGCTCAATCCAAATCCTAGGCGAATTGAGAGTAGTCTATTTATGTTGTGGGCGCGGAATTTCGAGGAAAAAAATTATAAGAAAAGGCGTTCTAATTCAAAGAGAGCACACATGTCAAATTTAGTGAAATTCGGTTGAAAACTGTAGGAGTAGAAGTGGTTCACACAATACACACACACACACACACACACAAACAACTTGCCTTTTATATATAAGATTAAGCTCTGTACTCACGTGATACTTTAATCTAGAGTATGATTTTATCAAGGTTTAAAAATTGGTTATGGGGTTATAAATATTGCTATGCTCAACCATATATGTGTGTGTGTGTGTGTGTGTGTGTGTGTGTGCGTGCATGCAATCGTGTGTGTGTGTGTGTGTTCATCTACATTAATCTATACTGCAGAAATAATTGTATAAAGTCCATTATTAATTTGATATATGTGTGCGTGCGTGTGTGTATATATATTTACAGAGAAAGAGAGAGATAGAAGGAAAAAAAGAGAGAGGTAACAACGATTTACTTCCTTTTACTTTCTACAATGCAGATATTATAAACTGAAGGCTATCTATCTTTTTTTTATGTGTGTGGGTTTGTTAATGTATTTGCATACACATACTAGAATCCACACGCACACGTATGTATGTATGTTATTGTTCAGTTTTATTTCAATATTTCTTGCCAATAGAGAAAAACCAGTTTCTAACCTAGATCTAAGGTTTCTTCATTGGAATTTCAACATCAACAACAGGGTATTTTTGCTTTGTATGTATGTATGTATGTATGTATGTATGTATGTATGTATGTATGTATGCATTTGTGTATGTATGTGTATTTGTATGTATATGAGCAGATTTGCATGTTTTATTTTATGTATGTATTCTCATGCCTATAGTTGCATATCTAGACAAGCTCGCATATATTTAAATGATAAACTTCTGGAAAGTGATAAATTGGATCTGTAGTCATCGAATTAGCTTTCTCCTTTCTAGTTTTATGTAAGTATGTATGTATGTATGTATGTATGTATGTAGGTATGAATGAATGTATGTATGCATGCATGAATGTATGTACGTATGTATGTATGTATGTATGTATGTGCATGTGTGAATAGCTATACATATATAGTCCCCCACCATCCCTAAATATTGAATAATATTGCACTTACCGAACTTTCGGAGATTAAATATCTTGCTTATCTGAGATAAACTGTTTTATACTGTGTTACTAAACACGTAACTTTCTTAAGTTCATCAATGTCTTACAAGATATAAAGTCATTGAAATGTCCACATGCAAGGCAACTGCTGCTGAATATTCCATATTTTCTTTATACGGTATATTTGCAGTTGATACCTTCCTTCTTTAATTCACAGCAATGAGAAACTGAGGAGGTGAATCGGTGAAAACGCTGTGACCCAGTAAATGACCCGTTGGAAACTTCTAACTATCGACACTATTGCCCAAAATGTCCAACATGCAATAAATGAATGAAAAGACTACAACAATGATTCAAAAATTGTGCAGAGTGGGCAAAAATCTATTTGGAAACAGCATTACATGCACAACTACCGCAAAACATTTTTGATAGAATATGAAATTCTAAAATAAAATTACATTATGTCCATATACTGATTATTCATTCTTTAATATAATAAAACATAAAAAATGTTATAAATGACAATATAAAATGCAAGAAGGACACAGATAGAACCCACACAACGTATGAACTCTTTGGTGTACGATTTTACATTTCTGTTAATGTCAGATACGCATAACAATAATGTTAATTATATTATGACAATCGTTTGCCAATACCTATTGCTACCTTCCTTTCATTTGAAATTATCTTCCCAGTACTAAACAATGCCTCAATATGTTTCATGACAAATATTTCAAACAAGGAATATATGTCATACTGTTAAAAAAGAAGAAAAGCTTATCGTTTCAGTTAGAGCCTTGCATCGAAAAACAAACGTGATATAAGTTAATGATATATAAGTTTCGTCTCCAATGAAGTATCCTTTCTGAAACAAATGTCACAGTGTTCTGTTTTGTCTTTCATCATATTTATTTCACACTTTGAAATATAGGCATATTATAACTTGCCAAAAGATTTTATTGTTTTACTGTTTATAAAACTTGAATGGTCTTACACATAATCAATTGGTAAATAGAATGCATAATCTCATTTCGATTGTTGTATTTTGACAGTTTTCCTTCCTTTGTTATGATGCCCATGAAAAATGTGTGGAAGTCACACATGTACCTTTATAAGTTAGTTCTTTTTCGAGCAGAAGTGTAGATGCTAATAACTATAGCGGTTGTCATAATGTTGAAAACGATACTACAATTTGAGTGCTTATATCTTCATCTTAGCTGCATTGGAGTTGCTAAACCTCCACCTTTTGTTGTTCTATGATGTTTTAAAGTAACAGAATAAGGAAAATTAATGCTTATACCTCTGTAAGAGACATTATTTGCCTAAATAAAGTGAATCAGTTTCAAACTAAATTTCAGGAAAGAAACACAGTAGACTCAGACCCTACCATTTCTCTCGCACATTCATCAATCATGAAATAAAAAAAAACACTAATTAGCATTTAAATGACAAGAATTACATAGTTAAAATGCATGATCAGTATATTCACAACTCGTACATGCAATAAAAATTACATAGGTGGAAACCTTCGTGAGAAAATAATATGTGTATATTTTAATTTAAAAATTCACAAAAAATAATATATTCTATAAATTTAATTGACAGTTGTTTGGTTGATTTAAATCCAAAAATAATAATGTCTGAATCCTAGCTACTTCTTTTATCAAGTTATTGATTTTTGTTTTATATTTGTAAACAGTATTATTATAATGGTGAAAAACAAAAGGCTCTGCAAGCATGGATGAAAGCAATTGAATTAAATTCCACAGATTCAGCAGCTTGGGAAAGTGTTGTTGTTTACCTACACCATCTGAGTGAGTGAAGTTTATTTTTCCGCCTAATTTCTGTTTCTATCGATTTTTGTATGGAATAACTCTCCAAACATTACTAAATAAAACAAAATATTTTAATCATGTCATAAAATCAATTATGAATCCTTACTTTGAACAAACAAGTTTTAGAAGGAATTCTCAAAAGTGTACACTTATTATAGAGACATCTAGGTCAGCTATCATATATTTTCTATGGATCGTCTAAATGCATATAAATGTTATAAAATTTAGAAGCTTATTCTAAAGGAGTATATCAAGAATATTGCGTTTGGAAATCAATAATATATTTTTTCAGTAATCCAGTCATCATATAAACGAACAATATCTTATGAAAATAATGATGATGATGACGATGATAATAATAATAATAATAACAACAACAACAACAACAACAACAACAACAACAACAATAATAATAATAATAATAATAATAATAATAATAATAATAATAATAATAATAATAATAATAATAATAATAAGAAGAAGAAGAAGAAGAAGAAGAAGAAGAAGAAGAAGAAGAAGAAGAAGAAGAAGAACATGTGGCCGACAATTACAGGCGAATTTCGTGCGTCCCATTAATGTGGAAGTCACTTTCAGGAGCAACTGTTGAAGAACTGTACAAATATTTTGATGAAAACGATATATTACCGACAGAAAACAAAGGTTGTAGAAGGAGATGTAGAGGTACCAAAGATCAATTATTGATAGACAAAATTGTAATGCCAGACTGTAAACGAAGGAGAACAAATTTTGAAAAGGCCTGGATTGACTAATGCAAAGGTTATGATATGATTGTACATTCGTGGATCACAGAATGCTTAGATCCGTTTGGAATTGCGAGGAATGTAACGTGTTTCCAGCAGAGAAGTATGGAGACGGGGTGGAAAACTAAACTGATATGTTACGGAAGAAGCTTTGGCACACTGCGTAGCAGAAGATGGATTTTCCAGGGTGGTAGCTTATCTCTGTTGCTTTTTGTTCTCTGTATGATACCTCTGACCTTGGTACTTAAGAAAATTAACCTGGTATATCAATTAAAGGGAAAATCCCAAACAATCAACGACCTCCTCTTCATGGATGATTTGAAACTGTATGGCAAGGATGAGACACATGCACTGCTCTCTCACTCAATGATAATAATGATAATAATAATAATAATAATAATAATAATAATAATAATAATAATAATAATAATAATAATGGTTTCTTAAACATTCACTTGAACAAAACTGTACAAATCCAAATATATGGTACCCTAGGCATAACACCTACATGAACTTCTAACTTGTTGTCTCTTGAGGTCTCTGGGTGAGACTTGAATCCAACTTGTACAAATGCAAAACAAAAGTCAAACATATAATAATAATCGCTATTCTTCTTCTTCTTCTTCTTCTTCTTCTTCTTCTTCTTCTTCTTCTTCTTCTTCTTCCTCTTCTTCTTCTTCTTCTTCTTCTTCTTCTTCTTCTTCTTCTTCTTCTTCTTCTTCTTCTTCTTCTTCTTCTTATTATTATTATTATTATTATTATTATTATTATTATTATTATTATTATTATTATTATTATTATTATTCAGTAGTTTTATTTTTATAACGTGCTTTCAGAATAATAATAAAAATAACTATGATGTCAACGACAATAGCGATGATGATGATGATGATGATGATGATAATAAAGCTGCGGCTGATGAAAATCTCAACAGTATTTTCGTGTAAAATTGGGATGAAAACAGATCAGCTATAAATATGTTACGATATATATTAACTTAGGATATATTCTCAAAACGTAAAGAAAAAATACCACCAATTGAAATTGAACTTTTAGATAAAAGAATACATTTTCAGAACACTAGTAACAATCGCAAAATATCCAAGAACACTAAAGCACTAATAATTTAATCTACGTTGATACAATCAAGACATGTAAACACAAAAAACAAATAACAAAAACAAAACGCAACAAACCCAAATCCTAGAACTGCACATCACTGACCAACAGAAACGAAACCGGAACTGCACAAGAAAAATATAAAAAAAGGGTAATTGAAGCTGATTTAGAAATTGAAAATTCTGACACTGAAAATCACGATCTTAATCATCTGAAATTGCATTTAAGCTTAAAATAATTTACTATGAATCATTAAAAATACCTCCCAATGATACAGTTTATGACAGAATAGAAACAGCAATAAAAAATATATAAACTTTGTTTTCGGAGACATGATTAAAACGGAGTGAAATAACATTATTACAAGATCAATAAATTAACAGATACAGCAGCAACCTGTAGTGACAGAGAAAATTGGGTACCACTTCAGATTCATTCAGGCAGGAGTATCAAAACCCAAGCATTCAACATGGAAAAGAGAAAAAGAAATGAAGAGAAAGTATCTCTGAATTTATAGTGAAATTAATAAAAAGACATCACAACTTAGAAAAAGAAGGATGAGGAAACAAACACTTCAGAAATGCAACACAACGAACAAAATAATATTTGGAACCGATGAACTACTAAAGCAAATGACCCTCAAAGAATCCGCTGGTAATGAAAAGTGCCTTGGGTTCTTTGAACATACAGAGTGTTCGACTCTAAACAAAATCGATTATATTAAAAACGTTGCAGAAATAAAACAGAAGTCAATGTAGCACAAACAGCAAGAGAAGAAGGAGAATTTTGGGAAGTGGTATGGACAGTGACAGAACCAGCACAGGAAAGGCTAGTGAGAAAAAACATGTGGATGTCCAAAACAATAGAAGTTACACAGATATTGCAAAAAATGACGGAGTCAGAGGAAATAAGTGGCTGGCTAGCTGAGGGGAAAGACATCCTAATCTGCAAATCTACAGAAACTAGATTCTCAAAAGTACGTTCCGTTAATATGTCGTCCTAAAAATTATAAACCTGTATCTGAAATGATACCTTTTCTGTTAACCTTCCTGTGATTCCACTGCACCTCTTATATGTCCATAGCTTGTACTAGGTACACTATAAGTAATTTTTACCAGCACCTTTTGTACATAACAGGCAGGACCGTTTCGTTGAAGGGATTAGTAATTTTTCTGCTTCCCTGCTTTCTAGTAATTTGGTATTTGATAACTTAGCGCTAAGGCTCCTTCATTTCAGCTCTTGCTGCCACACCTGAACATTCTTATCTGATTTTACTATAAATTCAGCTATAAGAACAAAGTCTTCAGCATAGAAAAACTCGCATGGGCAACAGTCTTTTATTCCGCTGTTGTGTCCTGGAGGACTACGTAAAACAAGACGGGGCTGAAAGTTGAGTCTTGTTGCACTCCTATGTGGACACTAAATACGTTGTTTTGCTTATGGCTGACTTTCACCTTACTGGCAGCATCCCTGTACATGACTTGGAGGGATCTCACTGGCTAGTCATCTACACCCAGCTTCCGGAGCGACCACAAGTTGAAGGTGCGAGGGACCCTGTGAAAGGCTTACCACATGTTCATAAATGCCAAGTACAGCGGTTTATTTTTAGCTAAATGCTTCTTCTGCATGTAACTTACTAGGCAAAGAGTATCAATAGTACTTCTCCTTGACACAAAACCAAACAGCATCTTATCTTGATCAAGGCTCTTCCTAATTAATTGAGCTATAATCCTTCCTGTGACTTTCATGAATTGGGCTAACAGGTTGATACGCCTGTTAGTTGACTATGACGGTGTTACACCAGTCATTGGGTATCACCCCTTCTTGGACAACTTTATTAACTATACGGTTGGCAAGGCCGTATCCCATATTTAGGATATGAAGCCCTATCTTCATATCCTTAATTGCTTTATCTGTCATGCAGCAGTCAACTCGAGTAGCTGGTCCCTCTGTTGGGCCCTCATTAGGAAGGTGCTCCTTTTCCACATTTCACAACCTTGCATAGTGACACTTTCCTTTCTTCCATGTATTCAGTTAGTCCAAGTATACCATAATCCATTCGGACACACGTCTTTGATATACTGTCTTGCAATCCCGAAGACCTCAGGCATCTATTCCACACGCTGCAGAACATTGGCAAACCACATCCTTTCTGCTTCTCCCCTAGTTAAATATATCTCTCGTCGCCTAGATTCACTTCCTAGCTACCTGGTATGGTTGTCTACGAACCTCGCTCTTCCAGTCCTTCATGCTTCTTTCTTTAATGGCACTGGCTGCTTCACCGTTCTACCACCATGTCATCTTTCAAAGAAAGCCAATGATGAGAGCTGGTTTATCAAAATATATTAAGTTTTAACTAAAAACAGAAAACTGACCGAAAACAAGGCATTTGGCAATCCAAATATGATAACCGATATTGATCATTCAAAAGCAAAAATAAAATTATATCGAATGATGTTATTCTGTAAATTGCATTTCGATTAAATAAGATATAATTATTGCTTTATCAGATCATATGTCGCAGAGCAAGAATTTTGATGGTTGTGACTTCCTTCATTCATTACAAGAAATATATATATATGAAATACGTACATTTTATCCCGAAAGTAACTGATGAAATATAATTGAGGAAATGATTGTATGGTTTAGATATCTTTTATAAGCATGTAGAAACTCCCACATACGTCGACACACACATACTCACATATACAAACATATGCACATGTTAGCACTCAGACAATTGCATTCACGCAACGAAGTGACACTTAATATGTTGTTTCGCGCATGCAAGTATACAGTTGTCTATATACGTAAAGAAATATTTTGAAGGTGATAATTTTATTTTCATATCGAGAACATTATTTTTCATGTTGAAATCAACTAAATTTAATCTTATTTCATGTGTGAGCAGTTTCTTATCACAGAAATCTTTGTAATTAAGAATTTGTTTGCATTTTATACACTCCAAATGAAAACTTTACCGAATTCCATTTTATATAGGAGCGTAGATACTTTTTGTTTCTTTTTAATTTCATCAACAAATTCTAATTTATCACCAGTTTTATTACCCTATTACATTCTAAAATGTGTTCAATCTCAAATAAAACAGTGATTATATTAGAAACTTTTATAAATTTGTTCGTAATTTTCTAACATTTCTTGAAAATGCATCGAGTAACAAAAATTTACAAAACAATTTTGAAAATGTTATCGTTAAAGATGCCGACATGATGTGTTGGTGTATGACATGGACCATTTAAAGTACAGTGATCTATCATAAACACGTAAATTACTGCGGAAAACAGAAAAGTGCTTGGACGATTAAAGAGGTCGAGTAATTTACACTTAAAGGCATAAACTTTTACATTAAAAATCTAATCATTGTATAATGAATTGCTATTTTAGACAATAGATTACAACTGTATGCTTGCTTGCGTGAAACAAAATATTAAATGTCAGTTCGTTGCGTGTATGTAATTGTCTGAGTGATAACATGTGCATATGTTTGTATATGTGTGTGTGTTTGTGTGTGTGTGTGTGTGTGTGTGTGTGTGTGTGTGTGTGTGTGTGTGTGTGTGTGTGTGTGTGTGTGTGTGTGTGTGTGTGTGTGTGTGTGTGTGTGTGTGTGTGTGGACGTATGTGAGAGGATCTACATGCTTATATTAAAAGAATGTTCCTGTGAAGATACACACACGCAAACACACACACACACGTACATACACACACACAGATAGGTGAAAGAATGAAAGAAAAGCACACTCGCTACTCTGTGTAGAGTTAATGTCCGTAAGCTGTTCATTACTTGGGTGTCCATAGATATAGAACTTCAAACACTAAGCTGTTTACAATAAGCAAAAGCTTAGCTACACACGACTTGGAATATAGGTCTTCCTTTGTCTTTGTTAATCCTGGTTCCCAGTGTTCGACGCAAGTCACATGATGGAAATTGCTATAGGCTACTAACGTAAACTACTACATATTAGTTCCTAAATACAAGGTCGGCAATCCGTACAAATCTGAAATGTATCAACAAAGAGTTTACTCTTAAATCTTTTCCGCCGTTGCAGTTATTGACAGGCTTTATTTTCTGGGTTTATCGGTTGAAATATTCGTATTTCACGAGGACTGAAAATGAATACTATTTTCTAATTTTCTATCATAAGATATCTCATGGTGATTTAATATGTGACGCCTGAGAGAAATATGGTGTCTACAGTTGAGTAATGCATACAAACGTGGGTTATCAAATCTATTCCAAGTTTCAGTAGGGCTATTGTGGCATTAATCTCTTATATATGAAATAAAATGGGATCGGGAAATGGCAGACCTAAATAGGATATAACGTTGATTAAATCCATTAACAGAGTGCGTTGTATAATTGCTCGTTATTCTATTAGACAGAGTGAGTGTTGCTCGATAGACCAAGATTTAGAAAGACGGGAACCGCTATGTTATCAAGATGCTTGGTTATAGAAATGATAAGTGGGTATGATGCCATTGTTGTATATTTGTAGCCAAAAATTATATTGCGATCCCATGCAATCCTATGCACCCATGCCTTCTTGATGCAGTCGTAGGTCACTGTCTTGAGATACGGCATGTTTTAGACATTTTGGACCTGGTGAAGGCCATACTTCTCCAGATCCACCTGGAGGTGATTTCTTCCAGAACGAGAATCAGACAGACATAAAGAAATACAGAAAGAAAAGAACCGTCTTTGGTATAGAACTAGTTCTTTATTTCTGGAGACAAATCTTTACATCAATGGGATTTGAACTCGAGTACACTGAGCCAAGGAGATTATATTTCAAAGCAAGCTATCCAACGATCTAACGGTTCTGCTAATCAGTCATTTTTAGAACTATAATAACTAGGCAGGTATAGTTCATCTGTTTGCTATATAACTTGTGATATTTGTGTGTGATTTAGGAAGGTTCTGGAGCTATTTGACTGGTGTTAAAACAGTTTGCTTCCCGTTTCCTGCCGCTCATTGGTTGTGAAATTGGTACGAGAATTATCTTCTCACCAAAGTCACTCTTCCTTTTCACCATGTAAGAGGATCATATAAAACAAATAACTACTTGCAGGATGATTCGAAGATTCTCGTACTTATTCTTGCAGCCAAATTCCTGGAGTGGTTGTATTTCATATAGGTCTATACGCTGTGGGATTTCCAAAGTATTTCCGTAGTACAAACAAGAGGTGTGAGGGTAGGTTCACTGTCTAATGGTATCAAGTATAGAATAAACAATTCTACAATGTGAGCCATCTCCCCGCTTAGCATAGAAGATATGCATTACTTACTCGCAATCCTCGTGGGAAAGTCATACCGCGTATAAACTCTAAGTAGCTCAACTAATTTAAATATTACTTTCCCGTATTCAAGAAATTTAGAAGCTGGGGAATTGGCAATTTTGTTAACTCTTTAGAAAGTATGCCTTGCAGTATTTAGTATTATTCATGGTCATTATGAGCTTACATGACAGTTTATTTTGAAATCCTGAATGAATCTTTTTAGTGCTATGAGTAGATTAATGAGTCTGTTAGTATTATTATTTTGAAAGGCATAATTATTGAACAATATAAACAAATTCTATAATCGAGAGGATACATGACGCCTTAGTTATCGTGCCCGAGGCAAGTAAACAAAGAAGGGCTGTTTTTAAGACCCAGTATACTCACGAGGCAATGCAAAAGGAAGATAGAAAGATTAATTATATAGGGAATAAACAAATAAATAAATTATATAGGGAATAAACAAATAAATAAATAAATAAGTAGATAAAATTGATTGAAAAGCATGGAAAAAAAAGACTGAAATAATAATTTTAATAGGTAAAATACTAAGAATGATTTAAGAAATGCTATAAAAATATAAAAATAAAGTACATTTATAAGTCATCGGCAAGAAAATCTGGCACTACATTTGTAATTCGAACGAAGTGTTATATTTTTGCTGTAGTAATATGCATATACTTATAATAATCAAAATTAATATTGCAGAGTTAGCCAAATATAATAAATATCTTAGAAACGATACTTTAAATAACATGAAAAGCAACAAAATGAAAAGTATATAATGCATGCATCTTTCTAGAAATGTGTTTAAATAAAAATTTAAGGCTGAGATTATTGTCGTTAGAGAATAAAGATTTAATTATTTAAATAACTAGCAGCAATAGAAAAATCTACGATAAAATCCATTACATTGCAATTTTCATGTAATTGTAGAACAATAAGCATTTTAGAACAATAAATATTTTAAAATGAAATTAAACTTTTCTTCACGTTCTATTTTGCTTTTATGTCTAGTTTTCATATTGGCGAGTATAACTTGATCAGCAATTTAAATAATTTGAAAGTTGTTCTTCAAAACTTCGAATTAATTATTCAATAAACGGAATTAGGATATATAGAGAGTTAACTAAAGACGACTGATGTATTGAATTAAAATCGTATTCTTCTGATACTGTCGCTATTGTTGTTGACGATGGTGTTGCCGCTATTGTAGTTTCGTCCCAGATCATCCTCGATACAGAAGACTCACAATTAAGGCTATTCTAGCTATGACTCTTCTGTATTTTGTTCTCAGAAATATTGTATCGGAAGATCATATTATCCAATATGACCTTCCTTTTAAAAACGTAAAGGAGTGATATGAGGGTGATTCAGCTGTTAGTTCTGTTGTCGTAACAAATGGCTTGTTCTCAAAATCTAAATGATGAGAATCAGATAGCATCAGATACATAGCTGCATATGTATGAAATAAAATAACATTGATGGTCAACAGCAAGAGATACTTCTTAACAGTTTCTGCTATCCAAATTCGTCAAACTTTTGTGAATTGACGTAGTAATGTAACTTAAATAAACATCTGTAGATCACTAACTCTGACTTTATCAACTTTTCAAAGAAGATCGAATCTCACATTTCTCTTACACTATGTGAATTTTTGAACTTCGTTTCATGGACAGGAAGCTTTCGCCTTGAAAATAAGTATACAAATTTTACAGTATAAACATATACTTCCTCCATTGCAAGGCTAAGCGATATGTTTTATTAATTAACAAGGAATAAAAAAATAAGTTTTCTCGACTAAAGACGGTGCTCTAGCATTGCTGCAGTCAGTTGACTGAAAAAGGTAAAACAATAAAAGAATATGTATATGTATACATGTTTATATATGTACATTATATATATATATATATATATACAAGTATATATATATGCATCTATATATATACATGTATATATGTATATATATATATATATATATAAATGTATATACCTGTATAAATTTATGTGTGTATATATATATATATATATATATGTATATATATATATGTGTATGTATATATACATGCATATATATATATATTTATATATATGCATATAATTATATATATATATTTATATATGTATATATATATATATATACAAATGTATATACCTGTATAAATTTATGTGTGTATATATATATATATATATATGTATATATATATATGTGTATGTATATATACATGCATATATATATATATTTCTATATATGCATATAATTATATATATATATTTATATATGTATATATATATATATCTGTATATATGTATTTATGTGTGTGTGTGTGTGTGTTTGTACCGCCACCATCGGTTTACAACCGATTTTGCTGTGTTTACGTTCCCGTAACTTAAACCTTTGGCAAAACAATCCAATAGAATAAATGCTAGGCTTAGAAAAAATAAATCCTGGGGTCGATTTATTGAACTTTAGGCGGTTCACCCGCATGGCTGCAGTCGCATGTTCGAAACAATTTAAACAATAAAAAAGTACGCGATTTCAATTCTGAGGAACACCAGGTATCTCTGCTAGTATATATATATATGTATATATATATATATATATATATATGGTTTTAATTTATTTTAAATAAAACTCACCACGTAATGCAAATATGTTCTTTACTTCTTTGAATAATATCTAAAATACAAACACATACATTTAATTGGAAAATTCTTGCTGCTGGAAATTCTGAATGGTTTCTTTTAAAATAACAATATTAAACCGAATGCAAATAATGACTGTGATTGACTGTGATTTGTTAACAAGATTTTAAGATGTTTCAAGGCTACTGATTGAACGGACTGAAAGTCTTAAGTCAACTAATGAGCTGTATTAGTACACAAAAGCCTTTTTTACTAGTTTACCTTGAGTTGAAAACCGACTTCATAGAAAAATATCTTAACACGAATTAGATAGCACAGTTTTCCTTTGGTTGATTTATTATATGTAATATTTTGACTGATCAGAAGGTCATGGATTCAGAAACTATATTCTAAATATATATACACTATATTTTATTTTTTTGAAAGCATGTGAAAATCGAAAGACTACTTTAAGCAAATTTGTTACACCATGTTATAAAAAAAAAACATAAAATATTTATAGGAATACTAAAAAACAAAAAAATCCGAATGTCTAAAGAGAGGTAATAATGACGCTTCGCTAATGAGATTACGAGGAAATGCAAACAGAAATGATGCTAAGCCATACAAATGGAAAGAAAAAAACAGTCAGCAAGGGTATGTGTTTGATCGCACAGATATATGATCCCACAGATGATATGTAATAATAACTACCAAATTTTACTCTAACGCACCCTGTGACGAAAATGAAAATTAACGTCCATTTTAAAGAACTCTTTTAATCATATCCCCCTAGCAAAATACATTGTATAAATATTTGTGGGGTAATTATATAATCTTAAATAGAAAATTTATTCTTCAGTTCTCCTGGGGATTACTGCTTGTATATTTATTCTCTCGTAAACAAATTATCGAAAGACTTGATTCTCATTGTGAATTTCATATCATAAAAGAAAAATAGTTTCTTAACAAAACGTCTACAGATTTTGTTAAGCGCGTTATAATTGATGTAATCTTTTAAAAGAATATTAAATCCGATTTTAAAATTTGTAAAAGAATATTATCATCACAAAGAAACGTAAGATTTAAAGCTTATCGACATCTTGATATTTCTTAAGATATCTGTTTCTGAAGCAAAAGTATTTCCAGATTTAGAATGCATTGTTAAGAACATCGTCGTCTACTGAGAGTGAAACTGGTCCCAGTGAGACTGTCTAAAAAATATAAATATTTTACTAGCCTAGGGTAAATACAATACTTAGCTATAATATTGACACACCCTTGTTAAAATTCGAACAACTCAAATGACATATAATGTGCAGCTTAATGTTTTTCTATTTCTTCTATGCTAATTATGTATCAGGACTATATGGTGATAGTATTCCAGCTGTTGGTAAAGGACTGGATTACATTATATC
The DNA here is from genome assembly GCF_001194135.2 of Octopus bimaculoides. Lineage (NCBI taxonomy): Eukaryota > Metazoa > Mollusca > Cephalopoda > Octopoda > Octopodidae > Octopus > Octopus bimaculoides. The sequence goes on from NC_068983.1 coordinate 116,896,836, forward strand.
ATGTACGTAAAAAATAGTAAGTTTATTGCGTTTTAAAATTGTTGTCTAAATAATCATGACAACATATGCAGAGCGGCTATATTCGTGATTAAGTTAAGTGTTTTTGTACAAACTCCAGTTACACACAACCCATTTGACATATATGAGTTTTTTTTTTTAATCCCGAGGCAATTTCTATTGAGTTAAATACATTGACCTTAAATTTATCTTTATATATTTCTGCTTAGCTTGAAAGAATTAAAGGAAGCATGAGGCGTTTCGAGATCTTATATTCACAAATACTTGCTTCGAAAACACTGGATTACATGACATATCGTCACATACTATAATGGATATGTTTTTCAATACAATGGAGAGGAACGAAATTGAGATATATGACGTTAAACTATTTTATGTCTCATATTTTAAGAGAAATATATACACATGCGTTCCATTTAGTTTATTAACAAATTTATCACACCTGCAGTTATGCCCTGCAATTATGCTAGATCTGTTCGAGGCAGAATATGAATATATCAAAAACAGAGCAATTCTATGCAAAATATAAACAGCGGCTAACAATAGTTTATCATAATTTGATGTAACTAAAGATACATACATACATACATACACACACACACACACACACACACACACACATATATATATATATATATATATATATATATATATATATATATATATAT
>NC_068983.1:116899540-116901428 GCF_001194135.2 Octopus bimaculoides
CGGGTTTAGTCCCACTGCGTGGCATCTTGGGCAACTGTCTTCTACTATAGCCTCGGGCCGACCAAAGCCTTGTGAGTGGATTTGGTAGACGGAAACTGAAAGAAGCCCGTCGTATATATGTATATATATATGTATGTGTATGTGTTTGTGTGTCTGTGTTTGTCCCCCCAACATCGCTTGACAACCGATGCTGGTGTGTTTATGTCCCCGTAACTTAGCGGTTCCGCAAAAGAGACCGATAGAATAAGTCCTGGGGTCGATTTTCTCGACTAAAGGCGGTGCTCCAGCATGGCCACAGTCAAAAGACTAAAACAAGTAAAAGAGTAAAAGAGTAAAAGAGATGTATAGAATAGAAAGGTATTCAGAATATTAGATGGTTATATATATATATATTTATTTATTTATATCTTATTTACATTCTTCTGCACTTTCTTCCGTTATCGGATTTATCGAAAAAATGGTTTAAATTAACATTTCTTGGCATTTTTATACATACTAAGAATTTTCTGTGGTTTGCCAAGCAAGGGAGAAGAAAGAAAAAAATTTGTTGAGAAGGGGAGGTACAGAGGCGTGACTTTTATATGATCAGACTTACACACATACACACACATACATACACACATACATACACACATATACAAACATACATATATATATACATATATACATACACACACATATATATATATACATATATACACACATACATACATACACACACACACACACACACGCACAAATATATATAAACACACTCAAAGACATTTACATATGTACATATTCATATTTGTGCACACATAAACACATACATACACCACACATGCATAAGTGCGCATTATACATTTTTTATAAAATAATTAATATAATTAAAGATTCATCTCTCTGGTTCAATGAATTTGGAAAGGCTTTGTCATTTCAGCCACTACTCTTGTAGTGTATTTGTCCTTGAGCCTGAAAAAGGAATTTTCTAAAGAAGCAATGCATAATACTCGTACAATTATATTTCTGAATCTGCCTATTTCTGCTTCAACCAATCAGAAATAGATGAATTTAGAAATATAATTCTACGAGCTTTGTGTACTTCTTTTTTTAAAATTCCGTTTTCAGGCTCAAAGACAAATACTCGGGCAAAAATCAAGAAGTGTAGTGGCTGTATGTGTGTATGTGTATGTGTGTGTATGTATGTATGTATGTATGTATGTATGTATGTATGTATGTATGTATATATATTGCTATGTGAGAATGTATAGTGAAGTAAAAATCACTCTTTCGAAAACATCTAGAATTTCATTAAAAAAAGTTGACCACATCAATGCTATTATTCTTTAATACACACAAAAGAGCAAAACCTGGAAATGCAATTATAATTTTTACTGAACAAAATCAAAAACAACATCTGGGTTTTCAATTAAAACCTTGACCAATTCAAATACAAAAATTATTTTTCCTTTTTCTTCTTTTTCTTTCCCCGCCTTAAATGGTCACTAAGTACTAAACAAACAAGTCTGATCATATAAAAGCTACGCCTCCGTACCTCTCCCTCCTCAAAAAATGTTTCTTCTACCTTCTCCCTTGCTTAGAAAACTCCAGAAAATTCTTTATATGTATAAAAAAGCTAAGAAATGTTAATTTAAACCATGTTTTTGATAAATCCGATAACGGAAGAAAGTGCTGAAAAATGTAAATAAGATATAATTAAATAAAAAATATATACAACAATCCAACATTCTGACTACCTTATTATTCTAAATATACAATATCTCAACATTACTTGAAAACTCTGTTTCTCTCTCTCTCCCTCTCTCTCTCTCTCTTTCTCCCTCTCTCTCTCTGTATATGTATATATATATATATATATGTATATATATATATATATATATATATATAT
>NC_068983.1:116902039-116903527 GCF_001194135.2 Octopus bimaculoides
TGTGTGTGTACATACATGGATAGAAATAGGGGTATTCGTAGACAAGGTAGATAGATCTAAATCTGCAAAGTCATAACCAAACTGAAGTACACACATACACATAAAATTACATCAATACGACGCGGAAAGTGACAAACAAACACTTCCATATGTGAATGTATATATATTCGGAAGCTTAATTGCGTATGTGATAGTAGTTTCAAATTTTTGCACGGTATCAGGAATTTCGTGGAGAACGGTAGCTCTTTTACATCGAGCCCATTGCTCAACTGGTACTTACTTTATCGACAAGGATGAAAGGCAAAGTCGACTTCGACGGAATTTGAACTCATAAGACGGATGAAATGACGCTTAATATTTTGCCAGGTTTGCTAACGATTCTTCCAGTTCACCGCCTTTATTGTGTACGCAATATTAATGTAAGCGCATTTTTCCTGTACTATAGTATACTATTGATTTTAGCAGGAAGCTGTGTACCTGTTCCCTGAGGAACGGCCAGCTGCCGCAAAATTATCCGTCAGGAGACAGCCTCTCTCTTTTTCTCGACATCAGTAGCATAGAAAGAATATATTTTTATACCTATAACCCCAGTACTGGAGCCGTCTGTTTACTACTTTCTTTGTAAACTGTTGTTATTCATATGTATACCAGAAGAAAGAAAAAGAGAGAGAGAGAGAGAGAGAGAGAGAGAGAAAGGGAGAGAGATGTTACAGAAGATAGAATATTTTTGTTTTATGCGTATATTCTTTTAGAAGTACAACACTTACCATACACATTTCTTCAAAGTTTATGTAACATTTCAAATGCAACACATTGCTTCTGATTATCTACTTTTAGTGAGAATTGATGAAGACAATGTATTTTACATTCTTCAACAAATATGTACTTTGAATTGCTAAACTTTTATATTTATAATTCAATTCCACTACACACATATAGTAAAGAATTGTAAACTGCATATCTTTTTATTATTTTGATGTTTCATACAAATTATTTTCCGTGTTTTTACATCAGTCTCTTTGTTAATTTTTATAACTCATGTTCTGCATATCTAAAAATCTTAAACTAGACATTGCAAGCTTCTATGTCTTTTCTCACTCTGCCTTATATTGCGATAAAATTTGTAAACAACGCTGTACCTAGGTCTTCACTAGATTTATCAGTTATACTTAGAAAAAAAAGAAAAAAACAGGTAAACAACTTATAAGCAAATTCAAGCATGAAATAACTCTGATACGATATAATACGAAAGGCATCTATCAGTAAAATAATTCTTTACCTGCCTGAGTAGGCGAGGGCCATGGCAGTGTAAGAAGCTTGCTTTCCAGCCACACAGTTAATGGTTCAGTCCCACTGTGTGGCACTTTGAGCAAATGCCTTCTACTATGGTCCCAAGCGAACCAAAAACTTGTGCGTGGATTTGGTATACGGAAACTGAAAGAAGTCGTATATACATACGTACGGTATGTATGCATATATATATATATA
>NC_068983.1:116903728-116921228 GCF_001194135.2 Octopus bimaculoides
TATATTAAATCACTGCAGTGTTTTTGCCCCAGTATGGCTGCAATCTAATGACTAAAACAAGTAAAAGATAAAATATTTCTTTTATTATTATTAAAATCACCTACAAACTGTAGCATAACGATTGCAGTGAATTTATTTTCTGAGCACTAGATTAGGTCGAAACCTTTCCTGACAATTGTCCTTACTTCCTGAACTAGAATATTGAAACACACTCACGCACGCATGCACGCACATACACACACATACACGCACACATACACACACACTCATACACACACATACACACACACACGCACAAACATAGACACACACACACATGTATATTATATAGTTTACTTGTATTGAATTTATTTTTTTCAACTCAAGAGGAATGAATACACAACGCAACTCCAATTGGGCAAAGGTTAATATTACTCGGTGCATCAATACTTATATCAGTTGGTCTGTAATGTCCCGTTAGCTATGTTTTATTTTGAATACATCACTATTGTGGTTGTTTAATACAGTGATTGGTTCCTTATTTTGCTATTTTATTTTTGTCTAGTTTACAATTTTTTCGTCTTTCCTGCTTTCATTTGGCACTTAAACACAATATTTCATTTTTGTTTTCATTTCTGTTAACTTGTTTCAGTTAATAAGCGTACATTCATTTTTTTTTATAGTTTAATCGTTTCAGAGCTTAGTTCTTTAGTGAGATATTTCACATATTTATGGATTTTGTGTAAAGATTCGCTTGATTTTCCGTTGATTATCCATCATGTTTATGGCTTATGTTTTACAAGTTTTGGCGGTTAAAAATTGTAATTTTATCTACGTACATATAACACACTTTAAATGTAATTGCGCAGAGCAATGTGTCGCTCAATGGGATTAATTCTATGGGGTTCAAATCAACTGAGTGGTTCACGTGTGACCGTTTGTATTTTTGGTTGAATATTGCTGATGTTTCTACTATTCTTTTCACGTTGACATGTGTCCACTGACAAAACCGTATACACACACACATGTGTGTGTATGTTCCATGTACTCGTGCTTCGTACTCTTTTGTTGTACACGTTTCATGACGTCCTGTGCCCACATATGCATATATATATATATATATATATATATACGTATAGATATAAGTATGTACATATACGTATGTATATATGCATATATATATATATAGCAACAATTTAGATTCAGATGAGGCACCAGAATTTAGTACGGTATTATCTACATAGTTTCAAGATAAGGTGATTAAAATCAAAATAAGCAACAAGATATCCAGAGGTAATGCAGTACGATCGTTTCACGCGACTCCATTTAATTGAACAATGCTACCATTGCATCACTGTACCCACTATGATTTCTGTCGACTCCCTCAGCCTCTTTCCTAACAGACACTGCTCCCTGTTCCTTGGCTTTAGATTTTGATATACAAAGATTTGATAAAAAAAGAGTATAAATTAAAACCGACCCCAGAAAACAGTGACAAACTAGATCTGTAACAAGTCTTTCTTCCTGATACTTTCTAAGCTGAAGTGAAGACAGCATGTTCTTAGCCTATCTCCTTACCTTCTTGGCGGTTTTAGGTAAAATTATACTAATGTGTCCATCTGTTTAATTTAACTTAATTCTATGTATTTATGCAGCTGAGGATTGTTCTGCATTTAAATTGATGTAATGGCTGCATTATTTAATTAAATGGAGTCGCATGAAATAATCGTACTGCATTACCTCTAGATATCCTGTTGCTTATTTTGATTTTAATCACCTTATATGTATATATTTACATTTATGTATATACATACATACATACATACATATATATATATTATTTATATTATATATATATATATATATATATATGTATATATATATATATATTATTTATATTATTATATGATTGAACGCCACGCATCCTCTTCCAAGTAAGTTTTATCTTAATAATTCTGATGCGCACTCTATACGATCTTGCTACTCTTTCGTTTTTCTCTTTCTTATTCTTTTACCTCCTCTTCTTTCACTACTATTCTATCCTATTACTCTGTTACTCTCTCTCCCTCACTCCTCCTCCCTTGCTCACGTGACCATCGGCCATCTTCCTTTCTTTCTCTCCGTTGTAGCTGGAACAAGGAAGACATGTTCTTGTTTGTCTCCCGTCCTAGCTTGATTTACGCGCTCGCCACCACAGCAGCGCTTACTGTTTATTTTCACTGTCCTGTTTGTGTTATCTATTTTGACCCTCCGCAAAATCTCAAATTTTATATAATTTGCCTTGCGGAAGCAACTATTTTATCGGAAGCGTATATTGTTGTTAAATGCTCGAAATACGAGACTAGAGAAACAGCCAACAACTGATTGATGGGTCGTTCTTTATGTTTGTTTTGTTTTCCATTTGGGTATTTAGTTGTTCGAAAGAATAGTTCATGTTCCATGTACACGTACTTCGTACTCTTTTGTTGTACACGTTTCATGATGTCCTGTGCCCACATATGTATATATATATATATATTATATACATATATACATATATATACACTGAAACCTACCAAATGAGTACGATGACAAATACCATTTTGTTATAAGTCGAAAGAGATGTAATATGTCGTCACGACAATCGTTGGACAAGAAATAATAAAGCAGGATGCATGACTGTTTCGGCAAATAAGTTGATATAAAACAAAACTGAAAAATATAAAACATACCATCATCAATCAATACCGTTTTGAAAGACTGTGCAAAAAAAAAAACACAACTAACACAACATAACAAAAAGGTTACAACAAAACCAAATTAAGAAGCCACCGATGAAATATACAGACATTGGCATTGTCCGCATGAAAAGAACTTAACAAAATGAATAACTGAAACTAATCAATATTATTAAGACTCATACACAAACGAAGTCGCCCTCGTCGATAACATTAGAAAAAATACACTAAGGAATAGTACTACTTGCTATGGCCTGAGATTACATATTACATTACATATTATATTATTCTATATCACACAAAATTTTCTTTTACTCATTCGTCCAAAAATGTAACGTTTGAACACCCACATACACGTCCGTATGCATGTAGATATGTATGCCTGTATGCCTGTGTGCCTGTATGATTCGGACCCATATTGAAAACGTACGCACAAACACATGTACATACGCGTACACACATAACAGCAAATGATATACACACACACACACACAAATATATATATATATATATATATATATATATATATATATATATATATATATATGTATATATATAGATATACACATACATACATACACATATACGCGCATGTAAGTACTCACGTATGGCTGATGCATACCTGCACGCGTACGTACATATACTCAAGCAAACATGCACACATATATCAGTGAGGGGATGCCATCAGCTCTCACCTACTTGTTAGGTTGCACACACGCACACCCGCATAGATGCTCCGAGCAGATACACACATACAGGTATCAAATACCCAGTCAGATACCCACATCTGCGCACTCATATAACTTTTACACATCCCACAAACCAAGCAAAAGGTGGCATCAACTTCCTGCCCTGCTATGTGGTTCCAAAAATTCTTCTTTTTAATGCAATTGGTGTCGCTGGAATTTCAATATCATTTCTAATAACAACATGCGAACGCACTTGACCAATTGTAGCCAGTTTCCGGTAGACAACTTGAACCTCCTACGCCTCGCCATTAGACTACGTGAGGCCGACGATCTCTGTTTCTATAAAAGCTTAAGAATCATCAAGTTGAATTGGAACGGATCAAACTGTTTTAGCTAAATAAATAAACGCTCATACATCGTCTTCGACGTGAGAGTCCGACGTATATATGTATGTATGTATGTATGTATATTTCAGAAATATTTACTTATCAGAATATATATGTGTGTGTGTGTGTTTCAGAATATTTGCTAATCGGAATTTTGCATGTTGTTTCGAGTCTTCGCTTATATCAGAAACAAAGTTTACAATATAAAGTACAGCACATATATGAGAGCTACGCAATCATATACTATCGGCACTTTCAGGAAAAATTAAGAAAGCTTATATAATTCAATATAATTGCATCTCTTTAAACGGAAAACGGCTTAGAAAAATTGAAACCAAAATAAATGAAAGAAACAGCGTATTTTGTAATAATATACAAGAGTATAGGCAATACAAAAATATGCAAAAATATACAAGAGTATAGGCAATACAATTTAATATATCTAACTTTAGTAGTAGACCGTTTTGTGTTTATATGTTTGGAATCTTTAGAGCGTCGGAAAAATGGCCTGCAGTATACGTTCCGACATTTTATATTCTGAGTTGAAATCCCACGGAGGTTATCTTTGCCTTTCATCCTTTCAGCTTCAATAAAATAAAGTATCACCAAGTCGATGTTGTCTACAACACTCAAAATTACTGGCCTTGTTCCTAAATGAAGAACCATAATTTTATAAAATATAATACAGTATAGTAAACCAACCTACTGAAGTTTCCTATTGCAGCTGAAGCCATTTCAATATAGTTGCACCTTTGGGAAACTCACAGCCTAATATCTTATTAATAGAGTATTGTAATTTACGAATGCTATTTGGAAAACTATTCATATGAGTATCATGCTTCTCACTGCCCACTTTACTAAAATATTATTTTGGCGGTTTAAGGCGGCGAGCTGGCAGAAACGTTAGCACGCCGGGCGAAATGCTTAGCGGTATCCCGTCTCTATGAAGTTAATACGTGGTGATTTTGAATACTTTTTGTGCTGCTTTGCAGCGGTTTGGGTATTTACGTGTGTAATTTGGTTGAGCTTTCTCTTCTCGTAAGACAAATAAATAAAGTTTAATAAATTTGCATCTCAATATGTAGGTTACTGAAATTCCGCCGAGGTCGACTTTGCCTTTCATCCTTTCGGGGTCAATAAATTAAGTCCCGGTTGCGTACTGTGTTCGATCTAATCGACTGGCCCCATCCACCAAAATTTCGGGTGTAATACCTTGAGTAGAAAAGAATATGTTGGTTACTGAAAAAAGTGGTGAGCTTGTATAATCATTAAATGCACCGGAGAAAGATACTTAGCGGCATTTCGTCCGTCTTAACCTTCTGAGTTCAAATTCCGCCGAGGTCGATTTTGCTTTTCATCCTTCCCGGATCGATAAAATACGCACCTTTTGAGCACTAGGATCGAAGTAATTGACTTACCCTCTCTCCCGAACTTGCCGGCTTTGTGCCAAAATTTGAAACCTATATGTTAGTACTGAGGTATGTATTAGGTTTCATCATACTCGGTACATACAGAAATTAAATGTGAAAATAAAGATGAAATATATATTTATATTTAAAATAGTTTTTGTTTATTTTTTTTATCAGATCGACGAAAAGAAAGTGAAGAAATATTCTTAAGAGCTTTGAACCACGTGATTGAGCCAACGTCACTGCAAAATATATGGGCGCGTCTTCACCAGAAAGAATATTATCCACTTGGCGAAACTCGTTTGAAAAGCGTTGAAACACCTGCAAATTATTGAATTGTTTCTAACAAATAAATTCGATAGCAATTATTCTTCCAGTATTTTTGTATCAGTCTATCTAAGCTAGCTAGCTCTCTTCCTCTCTCTGTTTCTCTCAGTCACTCTCTCTGTAAACACAAACACACACACACATGCACGCGCGCGCACACACGTACACAGATACACACACACACACACACACACACACACACACACACACACACACACACACACACACACACACACACACACACACACACATACATATATATATATACATACAACAGCATTAGAAGAGATTATGAATAAAACTCTCTCTTATGGTAAAAGGTGCAAAAAACAACATGTCTGCGCGGTGCTTCTATCTCCCGGATTCTCAGATGAGGCAGTTTTTTTGCCAGAGTTACCTCTCTTCAGCATTTTCCATTGACGAACGCTCAAAATCCAGAAACCTCGAATCTAGGGATCCGATAGGGGGAAGCATTGGGCAGATATGATGTTGCTTACACCTTTTACCATAAGACAATTTTCTCCCCACGGTAGCTACAATGAATTTGCCTTTAGAAGCTAAAATCTGTCAAAAACGTATTTAGGCTAACCTACAGTTCATATATATATATAAGGGTATCTAAGAGATACCAGCATGCTTGAAATAGCAGTTAAAATCTGACTCTAAAATCTCATCATGTATCCAATACAGCACAAGGTGAAAAGAAAAATAGATAAATTAGTGAAAGTGAAAATCCGATAATTCCAGACCCTGGGTTCCTAGCGCTGTATGAAAATACTTTGCCTTCGTCAATGAAATATACCAAGAATCGAACATAATTACATATATATATACACGCAAACATATGAACACTTAGTATGCGCACATATGCTTATATACATATATATGCACATATATAGACGACCAGTTCAGTTATCCGTCCAAACAGCATGTGCTATATGGTCAAAATATCACCAGAGTAAATATAATGACGAAGTGAATATATAAAAATTGATTTATCTATTTGTCTTTTCACCTTGTGCTGTATTGAATACATGATGAGGTTTTAGAATCAAGTTTTGACTGCTATCTCAAGCATGTTGGTATCTCTTAGATACCCTTATTTATAATTTTAATAATAATTATAACCTATAAGGTATTTTTCTTTCCATGTGCTGCCACTTGATTTTATTGTTATTTAAATAACGATCTTATCCTTATTTTTATAGGATAAAAATAAGGATAAGATCTGTCCGCTTCAAAGAAACACACACAAACGCATGAAAATGCAGAATGCATACATACAAGCAAACACACTTGCATACATCTATATTGGCATACACATGCATGCATACACACATACAAGCAGGCATACATACACATGCGCACTGACGCACACACATACGTACAAACAAACAAACAAACAAACAAACAAATAAACAAGCAAAAAGAACGCAGCATTGATAACAGATAGAGCCATCGACAATTGAAAAGGTTGCAAGATGCAAGGAAATTTTAAAAAAGATAAATAAATGACAGGAAATCGGACCGGGGTGTGTGTAAAATAATAAGACACTAAAAGTGAATGACTCTCCCCAGATACAATAATATATATATATATATATGAATGATCTAATTATAAATCTCACAGAGAGAATTAGGCAGCAGTGTTACGATAAAGCAGTTGTATACTGTCAACTCAATATAGCAGTATGATTCCCTTATTGGGACTGTCGCATTGAGTTGACATTATACAACTGGTATATATATATATATATATATATATATATATATATATATATATATATGCATATATGGCGAAGGAGTGGCTTTGTGGTAAGTAGCTTACTTACCTACCACATGGTTCTGGGTTCATTCCCACTGCTTGGTACCTTGGGCAGGTGTCTTCTACTAAAGCCCGTCGTATATATGTATATATATATGTATGTGTGTGTGTGCATATGTTTGTGTGTTTGTGTCTGTCCCCCCATCATCGCTTAACAACCGATGGTTGTGTATTTACGTCCCCGTAACCTAGCGATTCGGCAAAAGAAACCGATAGAATAAGTACCAGGTTTCCAAATAATAAGTGCTGGGGTCGATTTGCTCGACTAAAAGGTGGTGCTCTAGCATGGCCGCAGTCAAATGACTGAAACAACTAAAAGAGAAAGGAGAGAAAGAGTATATATATATATATATATACATACATACATACATACATATACATTCATGCACCCTCAAAAACTTGTGGGTATATATATTGATGAAAAGGTATGTTGCATTATGCTATATTGTTTATAAATATTAAAAATGGGTTTTTGGTTTTTGTTATTCTGTGTTGAAAGTAACGCAGGTGTATTACGGAAGAGTTTTAAAATGTATTTATAACTCACGTTTTTATTTTGTGGTAATATTGCATTCATTAAGCCTCAAAAGATATCAAAGATGTGCATGTGAAATTATACAATTCCTGTGAATTCCAGAATTGTATCAGTGACTACAGCTTCTCCCGAAAAACAACGAAAATGTCTTGCATATAGTAATATCACGAAATGAAACACATTATTTCAAACGTCTGCGTTTGAACGACTATCAACAATTTCGTGTTCGAATTATAACTCTCTTTTCTATTCCACAACGTAATGAATATCCATACTTCGAATTTATTTCAAATACATATTGCTCTATGTAGTAAGTGTATGTATCATGCTTGCTGGTCAATATAACATTTGTTTTTACAGTTTACAACTTTCACATTTACATCAAATGTATAAATCATATTGGACATTTGTGGTTTGACTACTGGTTTATGTGTATGTCATTCTTTAATGATGAGCAGGCTCGAACGCTATTTTTTGTAGTATATTATTAGTGTTCGTTTATGATGTGGTGTAATATATATTGTGATTTGTTTTAGGAGGTTTGGATGCATTTGATTCGTATGAAAATCACCAACTATGTTTAATAGTGTTTCTAAGAAACGTAATACCAGAAGGATTAGCGTATTGTCTTCTTTTGCTCGACTGTTTGATTTTATTAGTTTGTTAGAATAACTATGGTCGAATTTTTAATGTACTATTTCCTAGATTTCTTTGACTGGTACTTCATTTGTGGAGAATAATACATAGTAAGAATGGTATCCTCTTTTAGACTTCGTACGTTGTGGAGAGAGAAATCTTTGTTCATGGAAGGTAGAACAGCTCACCTCTGAGAGTCGTTGGGGTAGATTGTTCTATCATCGTTTCAAAATTGACCCTACTTCTTGCTTCAGTTGACTGTTGGTGGAAGAAGCAAAAGAGCAAATTGGCCCTTAGAAATCCTAGTTACATTAAAAGATGTTAACGATGAAAATGCATGCGGATTTAAGAATTAACAAAAAGGTACACAAGCATATGTCCTTATTACAAAGAACAGCACCACCAACAACGACCACGATGATACTGATAAGGATTTCTTATACTTGCCGCTGAGACTTTTAATGAAAAGTCATTGGAAGGACAGTTTATAATTTGTGTGGTGAGTTGCATAAAATTCATGAGGTAAAAAGGGGCGGGAAAGTGGAGACATGCGATACAATTATTTAAATTATATGACTACACGGATAACGTAGTCTTCCTCGAACAGGTGAACTTGCGTCTTGGACCAGACACGACAACCGATCGATCCGAAATCCCCCTGACATTAGGGTCACGACCCCTAACTCTTCAGTTGTTCTCCAATCCAAAGGTGTATGATTAGAATACTTCTGTTAGCTGTATCCATTTTCGCCACAGTCAAACAACTTTTGACAAATTCGCTAGACGGAAGCTTTTCCCGGACCACTCAGTTTTCCATTCGAAGTGAAACTTGAAAATGTTGGTGTGGCCTGTGCTCTCACTCCTTGCAGCTTCGTTCACTACACAACTGCTTTTGCTCTGAACTTTCCTCCTGTTCATTGTTTTTTTGTTTTTTTGCCGTCAACTGAAGACCATCGAGTTTAACATCAATTGCATACGACTGACCTGTTTCTGAAGCCCGGTAAAGTTTACGACAGTCGAATCTTTTTTCTGAATAATATATAGTATCAAGAAACTAAAAGTGTTTAGAAGGAAGCAACGAAGACACTATATGTAAATAAACCATACAGAGGAACACTCCCTTCCTAACCTTGTAAATTGAGGACGGTGTTGGGTGGTCTTTTCTGATACCTTTTCTTTATCAAACACGTGAGCTCGCAGAGATATAGAAATACCAGCTAACATTAAATTGAGGCTTACTTCAACCTATGTGCTTGGTATTGTATTTAATCAATATCTGAATGATGGAAGGCGAAATGGATCTCATCTAGATGAGGACTCAGGTTAGAGCGTATAAGGAGAGAATTGTTCCAAACAAAAGTGAAATAACTTAAATGTTGGGGGACAGGTTTAGACGATTAAATGTACTCCAAGAATTCACAGATAATTGCTTTTATTGACGATGAAAGGAAGAAAGACACAATTCACATCAGTGGGATATGAACGCAGAACATAAAGTATCAGAATATGACACCGTTTTGGCATAACGTGCCTCTTCAGCGAAGTGAAATTATATGGCGGAAAGCAATATTAGATCCATAATACAAAACATAAGAAAATTGTTGTTGTTTATTTCTTTAAGATCTAGGCCGGCTGTGTTGAGTGTAAATGTAAAAGTTGAGTGATGACAATTATTTCCTTCATCTATTTTCTAAAGATATTAAGCAATGAATTTGAAATTCGGATATCGTGTTGGACGTCCGTTACTGTATTGTCATTGCAGGAGTCGCTAGAGCGAAATGGAATGGTATCCATCTCTTGACTTTTGGACGATTAACTCAACATCTAGCTCTTTGCTGATGATAGTCAAACTAATACCAAGCACGGAACCAGAGGAAACGACAAAGTATATAGCCCAACACTAACATATCTGCTATCGAGAGCTGTACTGAGTCTTAACGTCATCTGTACACGGATGAATATTCTAAATCATATCCAAAAGCAAGTTAACCCAATGATTGGCAAGTGCTCACTCACGAATAGGGCTTCAACGTCTAGCTTACAAATTAGCTGTTTGTTCACTGTACCTTTTTTTATTACTTCTCAAAGTAAGGTACTCGAATATCATCTCAACCCAATCTTCCCTGTCCATCGGCACACGTCTCTCCACCTCTTATCATCTCAGCATTGTCATAACTTAAAGCCCAACAATAACTACAACAGTCTGCCTTGCCATCCTAAAAGGCAATCCTCTGAACTTTCTTCCTGTTCATTGTTTTTTTGTTTTTTTGCCGTCAACTGAAGACCATCGAGTTTAACATCAATTGCATACGACTGACCTGTTTCTGAAGCCCGGTAAAGTTTACGACAGTCGAATCTTTTTTCTGAATAATATATAGTATCAAGAAACTAAAAGTGTTTAGAAGGAAGCAACGAAGACACTATATGTAAATAAACCTATTTCAAATTTTAGCTGCACTGCAAAACCTCCTCTATGTATTGCATAGTTATAAACACGCTTTTACCACATGGCAGTTTAATGTGCGACAGAAAGTTTGAGGGTCTGCAGCATCAGTTTACATAGGGCATATAATCTATTGTAAGCACAATATAGCCTAGAGAAAATAGTTAAGCATATTTGAGATAATCACGTCTCTAAACATAAAAAAATGACTGAAAATCACAGTAAAATTTTAAAAGTAACAGTACATTTTTATTGCAGCAAATATTGAATATATTGAATATATTGCTTTGCAGCCAAAACGTTAATTGTATTGAAAAGGCAGAGCTGTAGGCTAAAGCAGGCGAACAAATATCATATAACAAAGAAACATATAATTGCATTTTATGTTTGTGATGGATGATATCATCAATAAATTCATTAATAAGTAATTGTTATAAAGCACACAAATCATTTAACCACCTAAGGAGCTGTCTAAGGAGATATCAAACTTTAGAAATTACAGGGAAACAATTGTATGTAGTCGTTAAAATAGTAATAGGTCAAATTTCGATAGTTCAGTATCAATAGTTCCATATATTTTATGTGACAATTAAGACAAGAAATTTTTTTTTTTTAAATATTGTTTGTATCTCTGTTGGTATATTGTCGTTGCAGAAATTGCCAAACGATTTGAGGGAAGGGTTTTCCTCTCTTCATTTGTAGACGATTAACTCGACCTCCAGGACATGGTTGATAGTGCTCAACTTAATACAAAGCCCAAGAAGATATATAGTCTAGAAAATATTCTAATTGTCTCCAAGCG
The DNA here is from genome assembly GCF_001194135.2 of Octopus bimaculoides. NCBI lineage: Eukaryota > Metazoa > Mollusca > Cephalopoda > Octopoda > Octopodidae > Octopus > Octopus bimaculoides. The sequence goes on from NC_068983.1 coordinate 116,915,477, forward strand.
TATGAAACAACATTCATGTATAGAATAAAGAGCTAGCATTTATTCACATTCAACACATTTCTTGATACTTTATGATTTGCTTACATAACCATTTTCCCAATATGTTTATTCTGATGTACAATTAAAAATGCTTGTAGAATAAAATAACATTTATAAAACCTCATCAAAACTAAATATGTTTCTCACGAGGTATAAATGAATCTTTTCGTGATCGGTCGATCTGCTAGACATAAAAGCCAAATCTTCATGAAATGATCGACAGTCCTTAAGCAGAGTTATAAACATTTAATTCTTAACAGTACAGCTAATTTTATGCCAATTATTAAACGCTGGTTTAAGCTACCGTTTTATTAATTTGGACGACATAAATAATTAATGTCACGAAGAATTTTGTTAGTTTGATATTAACACAAAGGTCAAAGATACTGTTGGTTCCAGTTATTTAAATTGAAAAAGAAAACGCAAAACATTTGAAGCATTAAAAATTAACAGACGATCAGCATCTTTATTTTTAAACAAATCGAATCATTTGAATGAAATTAAATTCATTTGAATGACATTAAACAAATAATTGAAAACTAAACTGATTATTAATCATGAGGAATGCCTCAGTGTGGCTGCAGTTCAATGAATGAAACAACTAAAAGAGAAATATGTTTCATGAGACAACATCCCGTAAGATATGTATGTATCTGTCGTAAGAAACTCTCAAGTGAGCTCAACAGCAGGACTTTAAAGAAGAATACCCAGGTAAGTGTTTCGGCTCTTAACTTCTTACACTCTAAGGGGGCCGGGCCGCATCCAGGTCATAACATTTGAATGTCCTTCTGCTGACACTTTTTAGCCATTTGGGTATCCAAGACTTGCGTTTACTCTGCATGGAGAGTTCATCAATTCGGAACTCCTCTTCCTCAACTTTAAAAATTGCATATCCTAACAAGACAGAACTATATCTATAACTATTTCATGTTGCTGTGAAATTAATTCTACAAAGGCAGCTTTCAAAGCCTGCGACGAGAATCAACTTGTTTGATTTTGGTCGTACTTTATTATTCATGAGGATGTGCTCATCTTGGTTTCTTAACATGTAGTGCAAGTCAAAAACTCATGGATATTTACTTTTGTTCCATTAGAAATACGGATGCATACATATATACATACATACATCTGTGTATACTTGGACTGTGGGTTTCGTTAAATATGATTGATATGCATCAATATATGTGAGAAAATATTCAAAGAAAATTGAAAAACTATACTCAACTGAAATCTAACTTGATATCGTTTATTCGGATTCCATTTAAATAAGAAATGCAGACGTGTGTAAGGGAAATATATTGTGGCATAATGGCTTCTTTTATCGTATCACATTTACAAAGAAACGAGATGTAACAAAACTGTATTAGCCAACATTGATATGGTCGAATTATCAAATCTGGAATACTCTGAAGAAAGACCTTTCGAAATATGCCTCGGACTGGTGATGAAGCAAATCATATAACTGGCCCGAGGCAAGGTTCAAATCAACAGAGAAGGCTCGGGAGTTCTCGACTCGAACCTTGTAAAACGAGCAAATGGCACTTCTGCTATTGTATTTGGATGCAAGTTTCGGGCAAAAGTGCGTGCACTGGGCCGGGAGAGTATCAACGCTGCCGGGTGAACTCGCACGACAGAAACCCTATGTAGCATTGATGCTACGATAAGGTCTTTAGTGGATGAGCATGGACGTTCGATCCAAGGACAGGAGGATATATGTGAGGGCTTTTACAAGCGCTTCGCCGCTCCAGGTTTTCTCTACCTGGAGATCTGGCCCAAACCAAACTCCGAGCAGTTTAACCGGAATCCCCATCCAACGTCCTATGACGCTGTTGGGAGGCATCGTCTTGCCTCTCCAGGTGTCGATTTGCAAGCCGACTGATTTTTCCTGGTCTGGTTAACTTTTGCTCCTGCCACCGTTTCTTTTGACGGCATCTTCTACACGAGGTAGCTGCCCTTCATCAGACACAATGATGGGGACATCATCTGCGTACGCTGTCACTCCTCTCCCGTAACACAAATCACGCGGATGCCCCCCCCCCCGCAACCCCCAACCTCAAGATCCAATACACACAGAAACAGGGACACAAGTCGACCCTAGCGAATTGAACCCTCGATCGCGAACGGCTTCGAGAAGAAACTGTTCAACCGGACAACGGACTCGATGTCACTGCACATAGCACTGATCCAACCACAGAAGGTCGGGCCCAGTCCGACCACCCGGAGGACCGCTGCCAGATACCGATGGTCAACCATATTGAAGGCCTTATACTAGTTCAAATCCACCAGTGCCCCATCCTTACAAGGAACTTTACTAACCCGCTCTATGGTATAGCGGATGAGATGAAGATTGTCGTATATCGTACTTCCTGGGATAGAGCCGGGCGCTGGACCATGGGAATGCCCTTCGGGATTTCCTGGCCGGCGGCCCGCGTATCTCGGTGCGAGAGGCTGAGCGCTGTGAAAAGCCGATCACAGCTGCGGAGGTTATAGAGGTGCTTTCTGAGTGTCCCGGGACAAGTCACCGAGATTGGATGGTCTATCGTACGAATTTTATAAAAGTATGCCAGACTTGTTCGGAGACATAATGGCCGGTGTCTCTGCAAACTGGCAGTAGAATGGAAGAATTCCCAAACCTGTAAGCCGGAGAGTAGTGAAACTGATCAGGAAGTACCCGAGAAAGATGGATGTCTGTAGTAAAGATGCTGCAAGCAAATGGGACCGAGCAAGTGTAGCCGGTCAAAGGCGAATAGAAGGAAAAAAAAAGAAAAACAAAAATTATCGAAATAAAAAAGGAACCGGCGGATTAATTATTAGAACCTCAAATTTTATTTCATACAGAACTCTCTATAAATATTTAATTTTTAAATCCATATCATTCGATTTTATGATTCGATTTCATTGTAATAATATTATTTTTTTAAGTATCACATTGTAACACGGATTATACGTTGTAAGTGTCCTTGTATGTCCCCCTCTGTGTAATCCCCGTGTGGGATAATAAAGAAAATGTTACAATCTTCTCCGAGAGCGTTTGGTCGTCTTTGTCAAATCACTTGTGATTCAGTGGCTTTTTTGATTGTTTGATATTTTGCTGAGGGTTTTCTCGCGTGAGACTATCCATTGTTGAAACTAGTGTTGAAATTGTTATATATAGCCTGTTTGGCAGTTTTGTTTGTTGTGTCTTTTCGCCCATTTTCGGGCGAAAATTAGTTTTCATCTCATTATGGAGGTGGGCGCCACACCAAGCTGTGTGGCTGCAGCAGGAGCAGGGGAAAATGTTGCTGCCTCATTAGAGGTGAAGACACTACAGATAGATTAACCAGGAGATGCTGGATGCATGTCAAAAGGTCATCCTGAATGACGGGACGGCGTTGAAGGTGTTCCCTCCTGAAGGAAGCGTAGAACAGAAAAGCAAAAGTACCGTGGTCTACAGGACGCAATCAACCTCATCACGGAGGATAGAAGTAACGACTGAGAGAGACATAGAGAGTTGCTTGCTACCGGTAATAGAGGAGGCAACCTTCATTAACAGAGGAAAGAAGTTCGGCACGGTAAAGGTGCGGTTCACCACCGAAGAGGAGGCAGTGAAGCACTACACGACAGCATTAAGCTCGGCAGACTTGACACTTCTGCTGATTTACATGAGAAGAAGAAATACGAGAAGAAGGATCGAAAGGATCCCACCAGAAATAAAAGAAGTGTGGTTGGTGGCAGCCATTATAGCTTCCACCCAGGAAGATGCAAATCTAATACATATAGGAAGAACACAACAGATGAATTGCTGAGGATATGGCCTGGAAATCTTGCTCCAGGCCACCCACCATGACATCAAAGAATTGCTATTCAAGATTAAAATTTCGGAGGAAAATACGCTGAAGGTAGTAGTGGAGGGAAGGAGTCCCAACCATTACCAATGTGGACGCAGAGGACACATAAAGATCCACTGCCTCGACTACAAGTCTCCCCAAACCGAGAGGACTTTAAAACAAAGAAGTGTTTTAGATAAACTATGAAAGAAAAATGTATGAAATGTAACTGCTCGAGAACGGGGCTCGACTAGCCATCGCATCCCCACATCTATAAATCAGCATCTCATTTATCCATTCGTTTTTTTTTTCCGCTGCATGTTTTATCTGTCCTTGTTTTGTCCCCTCTATGTTGGGCCCTTAGTGGCGAATGAAGAAAATGTTACAATCATCTTCTGAGTTAGTGTGATTTTGTTTGAAGGCTTTTGCTTACTGTTACGTTCTTTGGAATACTGTTGCTTGTTAAATCTGTTGCTGTTATTGAATTTTGTCGCTGTTGGATTATTGTTACTGTTTTGCCTTCAGGACTGTGTTTTTTATTTGATTTTGTTTTCCCCATTTTGGGGTAAAAAGTATTGGAAAAAAATGGAGTGTTCGCCAGAACAGGTTCATGCCGGGAGCTATGCATCAGAGGTAGGAAGTCGCGCTACCAACTCAACGAATGTGCTGGATGTGCGAGAGGTAGAAATCGACCTAGCGAAGCTGGAAAGTCAAAAGGAGCTACTCCAAACGGAAGAGGCAAGTTTAAGGTTGACCCCTCCAGAGGAAGTGACCAACAATACTAGGAGGACACTATTCTACAGAACGCTGTCCTTAACTAGTAAGAAGATAGAAATGGCAGCGAAAGAGGCCATCGAAAATGCTTGGAAAGTGTCAAAAATGTAGCAACGTGCTACACCAGAAGAAGGTATGGCACAGTGGAGGTGAGGTTTGCCACTGAAGAAGAGGCAATAAATCACTCCACTATGCCTCTAAGGTTGCAAGAATGAGTACTCCTGCCGATCTACTGCGGTAAAGGAGTCGCAAGGATTACAATAGGCAGGGTGCCGCCTCAAATTGAGGAGGGGTGACTGGTGGAAGCCATGGATACGAAACGAAGGATGCTAAAATCTTGCAGGTAACAAGAACCAAGAAACTGAATTGTTGGGTTACGGCCTGGAAATGGTAATCCAAGCCTCCCAAGACAACTTAAATGAAATAACGGATGAGGTGATACTTCCAGAAGACAGAAAACTGTGAGTGGTAGTAGAGGGTCGACCGCCCACCTGCTACCACTGCGGAGAAAAGGGGCACATCAAAATAAAGTGCTTCCAGTTGAACAACAAAGTGATGGAAAACAGGAGTGAAGTAAGGAGGAGTGCAGAGATGACGGCCCAGGCCCAGGAAGAAAGCACGGAGGACGCAGACGAGGGAGGAGGAGTTCATCGAGGTTGCAAGAAGAAAGAGAGATGGAGAAGCGGGTTCGCCCCCGAAACTAATAAAAAGAAGTGGAAGGAAAAGAGCAATGCAGAGGATGAGGTCTAGAAAATATTAGAGTTACTCACACAACACAAATCACCACCAGAAACACCACAAAAAAGTGAACCCGTCCTAGGTAGCCCCAGCTCACTAGATAGAGAAACAGCCACATATGCAGACAGGTACAATACATAACCCCTCAAAACCCCCAGAAAACACAAGTTATACACAATGACATACACAAAACAACGAAAATTGAAAAAAATGAATTTGCCACTTTACAAAGCGTACAAACTTTTACTAGTCCTGATATCAGTGACGTTCCCACCCACATACATTTTATCTACATCAATAAGGACAAGCACAAACGTTTAAAAAAAATCATTTCCAGAGGAGGTTGGCTCTCTAAGAAAAAAACCTTTCGACGGTACTGTATAATAGACTCATCA
>NC_068983.1:116926228-116927600 GCF_001194135.2 Octopus bimaculoides
AACAGGAAATCGAATTACAGTGCTCTCTAGTCTTCCGTTGATTTCATTTCGGTCTTCCATTGATTTCATTTCGGTCTTCCGCTGATTTCACTTGGGTACCTGAAACCACCAGCAAATTATCTCTGACCGGAAAAATATTTGCAGATGATTCAAAAATCAAGAACATATATATACAAAAGCTTTTGAAATGCAGTAATCAGTCTTCATCTCCCTAAAATACTGAACTAGACAAAATAACATTGACGTACAAAAATTGCTCAAGAGCACACGTGCGTGAATGGACATACGCAGAAACGTACAGAGACGTACAAATACTTAGTCACACACGCACGCATGGAATTCGTATTCTTGATTCTAAAGTCTATAAAATATTAATAGTTTTTCTAAGTACATAAAATATATCAAGAAAACATCCATATATACATACACAAATTGCATTCCAGTTATGAGACTTTTTCACATGAGACATTAATTTCAAAGTACACAACTGTAATTTCCTTCAAAATAGTATCATCTAACTTCAATGCACTAGGTGTAGCGCTCCGGCCATTTCAAAAGGAAGATGTCCAAGGTCCTTGTCACAATCTCCTTCATCTTCTCCTTCAGCCTGAAGAACAACGAAATGTCACAGGAAGTAAGGCCGAGACTGTATGAAGAGTGACAAACAGCTTTGATGCCCACCTCTATCAAGTAGCAGGTTAGCTGGATGTAATCGTGGATTGGCGCGTTGTCCTGTTGCAAGGGTCCTGGCCTTTTGCTATTAATTCTTTTCCTGAATTCTCTCAAAACTTTTACAAATGGCTGTCTGTTGACCGTCTTCCCAAAGCCAACCCGGTGGATATAGATGATGCTCTTGCAGTCGAAAAAAGGGCATCATTATTAGCTTCCCGGTGGACCTGTTTGCTGGCCTCTTGTGCCGGTGAAAGACAGATGCTCAGCTCATACAAGTCAATCTACACGCAGTCTGGAGCATTTCATAATTTCTGTAATGTTTTTGCTGTTTCACACAAAATTTTCTTGCATAGCGAGACTCCAAGTTGTCCTCACGTCCGACTGCATTCTACAAGCTAGTCAGATGCGACAAGCAGGGTTTAGTAGAGTGTGTTCAATTTACTGTCACAACCGTCTCCTTCAATCTGGAAAGAGAAAATTTGGCAGGTCAGCTTATTATATATAGTAATGATGTACTAAAATTACATCAGGTCAGTTATAAATGCCTCTCCTAAAATAAGTCTCAAAACTTCTAGAATGCACCTTGTATATAAGATACACGCATGTATATATGTAGGGACGGACACGCACGCACACACACACACACACACACACACACACACACACACACACACACACACACACACACACACACACACAC
>NC_068983.1:116927865-116935204 GCF_001194135.2 Octopus bimaculoides
ATATATCGGTGGCGTGGCACTCTGTCAGTTACGACGAGGAGGATTCCAGTTCATCCGATCAACGGAACAGCCTGCTCGTGAAATTAACGCTGAGCACCCCACAGACACGTGTAACCTTAACGTAGTTCTCGGGGAGATTCAGCGTGACATAGTGTGTGATAAGCCTGGCCTTTTGAAATACAGGTACAACAGAAACAGGAAGAAAGAATGAGAGACAGTTGTGGTGAAAGAGTACAGCAGGGTTCGCCACCACTCCCTGCTGGAGCCTCGTGGAGCTTTTGGTGTTTTCGCTCGATAAACACTCAAACGCCCGGTCTGGGAATCGAAACAGCGATCCCATGACTGCGAGTCCGCTGCTCTAACCATTGCGCCTCCATATATAAATAAGAGGAAAGGCCACTTGCTTCCATTCATTTGTCTTGCTTGCAAACATCTCGCGTCATGCTATTTTGAGAGCATATCTTTCCTGGTAAGACAATTTGGTGTCTCTTCCCAGCATCTTAGGAAATAGACACCATATAGGTTTGGCAACTAAGTTCCCGCTGTTTTTTTTAATTTTGGAATCCATGTTTTTCGAGAATTCTATTTTTGAATCATTTTGAAATCTATTTTGTTTTCTTTTTTTCTAATTAATTTTAGTTAATTTTTGTTTATTTTCAGATCATTAAAATGGAATGTCAAGTTAAGAAAAACGAGCATTTTCGACACCTCCTTCTTTTTGCTTTTAATCAAGGTCCTAAGGCCGCAAAAGCTTCTCGCGACATTTGTGCTGTGTATGCCATAGCTGAGAATTGCTAAGAAGTTTTACAGTTTTGGATGCGAATGTAAAACACGAGATTTCATCATTAGTGCTTCCCACATACAATCACGTCTCGCTTGAACCATGTTTAAAAGTATGTATCACGTAACCATCACTATCCACATTTCGATGCTGGTGAAACAATTTTGGTTTTCTGTTGTCATGTAAGAATATCCTTAAGTAAAAGCGTATTGTTTCTGAAATGGGGCTTTAGGAAAGAAATTGACTCCAAACGAATGAAATGCTAGTTGCTCTTGGTGGGATTTGAATTCAGGGCATAAAGAGCCAAAGCAATTTCCACAAAGCAATCAATCTGATGTTCTCTGCTAAACTAGGTCATCATAAACATATTGTAAGATTGTCTTTCAAACACTTATAAGATTATTCTACAATTAAGTAGATCCGCACATCAAAATCAACCAACTATAATACTCGTTCACTAGGAATGATGCGCTTTTGAATATGTATGCGTGTGTGTGTACTTGTGTGTGTGTGTGTGTGTATGTGTGTGTACTTGTGTGTGTGCGTGCGCGTATGCATGCTTCCGCACACAGACAGACACATACACATATAACGGTTTTTCCCATTATTTCCTGTTTATTGAAGGAAAATAATGTCAAGAAATGCTATTGCTTATTCAGATGAGAAATTAAACTATCAATATAATCTAGTAAAGGTCTAACAATTTGACATTTGATTCAAGTTCTAAGCAAAATAAATAATAAAAAAAGTGTTTGCGGTAATGTGTATGGCTATTATATATTCTGCTTTCGGTGACTTTAGAAGCTGCATTTCACATAATATCATTATACATGAGACTAAATGTAATATGATTTAAGTAGTATTTAGTAATTCTCTTTATGTTTATGTCCAGTGGTATTTCAGAGTGAAATAGTAAACTATGAAGAGAATATGTTAGGCATTGATATGTAGTATAATATTCTTGTCTAATATTATGATAGCATTGTGTCATTATTTATATGGTAGGAATACAATTCAGTTGTCCACACTATATTCATGACACTACTGCAGTGATTTGGGGAATATAAAACAAAATATATGCTCTATTAATATTTTATGTCCGATACGAGGGAAGTGATATATGTCAAATATATCGTGTACATGGTTCAGAATATTTGACGCTTTATACTCTTAATCAATTATGGTCGTAATTTACAGAGGTTTAAGATGCTTTTTGTCACTGCGATATTTTAAATGTATTATAATTAATATCACACTGGTAAATCAGTACTAAGATTGTTTTCTTTCTATATAACGTTATATATAAGTGGAAAAATCTATACGAGACATGTGGTTATTACTGATATTTTGTTTCTCAACACTAGTCGAGTGATTGGCGCAAAGTCGCAGAGATTAATTACAGTTGCGTTGTACACCCTTAAAACAATGCCCAGCACCCGTTATTAGTGCGCATTCTGATAGATGTCTAAGTTAGTAGAAAATTAGACAGCTCTTACGAAGAACTGGAACGAAGTAAAATAAATAAAGGCACTCAGACTTAGAACATCTATTTTACAGGAACTCCGTAAATATAGTAGAATCAAAATTGTTTCGAAAAACTAAGCATCCTCTTTAGAGCCCGAAAGGCTACTGTTCCAAAGTTTCATAGCCTTAATGTAAAGTGCAAGACCTTCTATTGGATGATACACCCATATCTTAGACTTTCATTATATTATAAATACCACTACCGGTCTACGAATGCTTGCAAATGAAGATTACATATAAACTCGCTCATACATACAAATATGTACTGTATATATATATATATATATATATATATATATATATATATATAATACATATATAATATATATGTGCATATATATATATACACATACACACACACACACACATTTTCTATATTAACATATATATTTTTTGTATTTCACGTATTTTAATATGCTTTGTATATTGATCTAACTTGCTTATCCCTACATTTACTTATATACATATATGTTTATACATACATACATACATATATATATGTGTTTAGGTATATATATAAATATATATGTATATATATATATATATATATATATATATATATATATATATATATATATATATATATATATAATGAAAGTAAAAATATATATATTCCAGATGCTTGGTCTTCCTCTTTTGAAAAGCCGCTCGAACTTATAAAAGGAGCGATATGCACACAGGCGAATAAATAAGTGCAGAACAAGGCAAAAGAAAATAATAGTACTCGAATACCAAAGGTAGTGCAATATACTTTTTATTAAAGTTGCATAATTATCATAGAACTGTTACTCAGAGTTCCACGTTCACATTCCTGTTCGTCGGACAGTTGTGATGAATACTGAATTAAAATCACGATTGGTTTTCAATTATATACATGTGTGTGTGTGTGTGCGTAGATGTGAGTATGCATGTGTGTATTGCGTGTGCGTTTGTGTTCCTGTGTGTGTGTTGTGTGTCTTTGTCTTTGTGTTTGTCGTTCACTACAACTTGACAATCGGTGTTGTTGAGTTTATGTCCCCGTAACTTTAGCTGTTCGGTAAAAGAATTGAATAACATCAGACGTAAAAAAAATAAGTACTGGGTTAGATTCATTCGGCTAAAAATTCTCCAAGGCGGTACCCCAGTATGGCCGCAGTCTAATGACTGAAACAAACAAAAGATAAAGGATATAAGCTATATGCATTTATGAGTTGTAAGTTTGTCAGGTGGTAGTTAATTCATTGTGTTCTTCCCACATCAAAAGGGTTGCCACTTCTATTCTAGTTTTGCGCATTTCTTTTATATATGGTGTATTGTTCTGCTGCAGATTCGTCCATTTTTTTTCTCGTCTGTTTTATGTCTCATACATTCATCTTTCCCTTTTCTAACAAATATATTCTCTGTTAATAGTACATCTCCCACAGCATACTAATGTAAATTTAACTATGATGTTTCTCGTCTCTTCTTCCTTTCTCTCCCTATACCTCTTCATCTCTGTTTTTTTTCCTATCCTCTTTCTTCCATCCTTCCTTCCCTTCATTCGTTCATTCATTCATTCATTCGTTCTTTCTTTCGTTCTTTCGTTCTCTCTTTCTTTTAATATATTTTCCTCCTCAGTCGTACATTTCTCATAATTTTCTCAGTTTCCTTTTGTTTTTCCATTTCTTTTTCTCTTCTGATATCTTTATTTGTTTCGGCTCAGCCACTTTGCTTTTATTGTTTTTAGTTTACGCTTTCGCCATTGTAAATCATATATATTAATTGGAATATTATTTTTTGTACGTTTTGTTCTGACGAAATATTTGTAACTGCTTTAACCAGGAAGAATTTTGCAAAATTAATTGCGACATATCCTTTTATGTAAACAGTGATTAGTCAATATTCAGTTATACATCTGAGAGAGAAAGAGATAGAGTAAAAAGCAATGCGTGAAAAGTGGAACGGGAAGTTGAAGAGATTAAAAGAAACTGAAGTAAAAAAGTTTTTTCTGCATCTCTTCTCAACTGCTTCTACCTCTTTCCTTTACTACTACTTCTACTACTACTACTACTACTACTACTACTACTACTACTACTACTACTACTACTACTACTACTACTACTACATTAAAACTGTTAGTGTCTTTTCTATTTCATTCTTAACTCATTTTTGTGTCATTTCATAAAGGGTGCCGGACTTATTTTTGTTGTAATAGCTTATCTCGGAAAGCATCTGGACACCTGTGCTACATGTGATAAAATTGATTGCGAAATGTCGACGTTGTTCCAAGAGAAGCGAATAAATATTCGCATTTTTTATATAACTGGATTAGAGTTAAATAAATCCGATACTCTAGACACTTTGATGTATCAGACAGAAAAAAATATATTCACAAAAGCTATGAGTATGTATATTACTGTTGTCATTATTCTTCTCCAAATCAGCCTCCATTGAATAGATCTATAAACAAAGATTTTCGATTGAGGAGCTCACGGTCGATCTTTCAAATTGAATTTACTGCGGCTTACCTAATAAATTGCCGTGTTATTAAGACAGGTGAGTGTTATTAGAAGACATTTTTGATATTATTTCTCGTATATCGCTTACAAGGCCAAGTGCTGGCTCGAAAGCACAGGAGTTAATATCATGCATGGTTTTAAGGCGGCGTGGAGCAGAATTGTTTGAATAGCGGACAAAATGTTTAACAGCACTTCGTTCGATTTTACGTTCTGAGTTGAAATTCCCCCGCGGTCGAATTTGCCTTTCATCAATTTAGGATCGATAAAATAAGTATCAGTTAAGCACTGGGGTCGATGTAATCCACCTCCTCGGAATTGCTGGCCTTGTGCCAAAAGTTGAAAGCACATCATGAATCGTTTTGGTCTCATCGTGTTACGGTCGGAGTAGATCGCTGAATTGAAACGATTGTTTCCTTTGAAACTTCTCGATTTATAAAACACCTCTGACATATTTTATGAGTTTCTAATTTATTTTAGCTCAGTTCAAATAGGTCAGCTGTAAGTACTGACCTGTGCACACATACCTATGTTGTGGTAATACAAATATAGTAGACGTGCTCTCTTTCACGCTAACATTTCATCTGATTTCTCTTTCATCTTTAATGATTAATAAGGTTAAGCAACAGTACGTGCTTATCGATTGGGTTGTTTGAATTGTTAGAACCAATATAATGTTCTATATTCGCATATGTTCAACATTACAGAGATGAATGCTTATTTCTTCGCTTGGTTCACATTAGAATAATAATATAAATATATGTTTAATATCAGTGTTTATTATCAACAACAATTTCTTTCTTTACAGTAGTAGTTGAACATATTGTGGCTATATTGCTAATTCTTTGAGATTACTCCTGTAAAAATTATTTGATGCAGATGAACAAAAACAAAAATTAAAAATAACAGACTTCAACTTGTAATTCATAATCATTATAATATGAAAATATTTCTATAAATATCTACTTACTATACATCCAGTGATTATGACAAATTTTATTTATTTTATATTGTTCTGAGACAGGAAAAACCGAGCAGGAAATCATTATTCTTCCCCTTAATTATGTTGTCAAAAGCCTTAACTATACAGACTTCATTTTATTAGAGTGAAGAACTGTAGTTGTGAAGAATTTATGTATTTCCTAAATGAGTGAACTGCGTGATGAACTACAAATTATACTTTACAACCACAAAATGCCTAACCAAATACGTATAAACATATGAAATACAAAATTGACGAAAGATTTCAATTTTTGTAAATGTCTTCAATTAAATAATCTCATCTGTATATAAATTTCGGAGCAAATTTCGTTAGAAATCCATCATGCTTTTAATGAAAGACGAAGAGTGTCACTGGGTGTAGTGATAAGCGAAAACAGTGATTGGATGCTGTTAGTAAAAAGGAGAAGAACAAATATCCGGGAATAACTACAATAATTTATAATCACAGAAACTCACACACATGTACGTATGAATTCTAAAATTTGTTGGTTGAATGAGATGGAGATGATGGTCGCATTGGCAGGAAAGCAGCAACAGCAAACTGCATAAAACAAAGAGAAGAGGAAAAGGAATGTGTCAGCAGAGATGGAGTGGTAAAAGTGGAAGAGAGGAGAAAAAGTACAATATTAATATTTTATTTCGTAATAAATACAAGCAAACAAACGTGTACATGGTATTCCAAAGTTTATGAAGATTTCATAGAATTTTAGAAAAGAGACTACCGCATTGAAACACGCTTATTCTGCTTATAGACGAAAGATGTGTCGAGAAAATAAGAAACTTATATATTTGCCTGATATACATATATACTAACACACACATATACATACTAACACGCATAATATGTATATATGTGCGTATGTGAGTCGGTGTCTGTTTGATGTACTATAATAATTGTATTAGAAGTGGTAGGAAGACAAGGGAGTATGCCTAGTCAGGGTGAAATTTAGAAGTGTATACTTTAAAAAATCCCAAATGACTTGACGCTTATCTTAGGCGAAATAACTTCCGTCTTCGAATAAAGAAAAATATTGAATGTGGATATTAATATTCATAAATTTCAACATCACAGAAGTTATTCACATATCAATTATCCCGATTAACTTTAACAAAGGAATTCTTCTCCGTTGTATGTTCAGGGGTACTAATTCTTTAGGTAATTTTAATAAATCAATATTTCTTAAAAAATCTACAATATCCCTTGTATTGTATTGACGTGTGGAGGTGCAATGGCTCAGTGGTTAGGGCAGCGGATTCGCGATCATAGGATCACGGTTTCGATTCCCAGACCGGGCGTTGTGTGTGTTTATTGAGCGAAAACGCCAAAAGCTCCACGAGGCTCCAGCAGGGGATGATGGCGAACCCTGCTGTACTCTTTCACCACAACTTTCTCTCACTCTTACTTCCTGTTTCTGTTGTGCCTGTAATTCAAAGAGTCAGCCTTGTCACACTGTGTCACGCTGAATATCTCCGAGAACTACGTTAAGGGTACACGTGTCTGTGGAGTGCTCAGCCACTTGCACGTTAATTTCACGAGCAAGCTGTTCCGTTGATCGGA
>NC_068983.1:116935798-116939082 GCF_001194135.2 Octopus bimaculoides
TATATATATATATATATATGTACACACACAGAGAAATGTATGTGTGAACGTGCACATGCATGTGTATGTGTGTGTATGTATGTGTGTGTGTGTGTGTGTGTGTGTGTGTGTGCTAAAGAAATCTATGTTTCTCATTTCTCAAACAAACGATCAAGCAAGATTTAATGGTTAATAAAACAAGGTTTAACGACTTCAGGATTAGCGCATTATTTATTCAATAAATTTCATTATAAACGAAATAACTGACATTCTTTCCGCCTTTACAATTTTCAGTATCCATTATGCGAAAGGTTTTATAAGCCTCTGCTCATTAAAATGCTTTTGAAATTACTGTCTCGTTCGTACATACATACGTCCATACATACATACATACATACATACATACATTCCAATATATATATATATAATAATACAAAAATATATATGCATGTATACACACATATATGTATATACTTTCATCTACATGTGTATATAGATGCATATCAGGGTAGAGGACGTTAGAACAATGAACTACAGACAACGGAACGAACACATAGGAAAACAGAAATTATTCATCTGCTGCCTCTATTCTAACTCGACGTTTCGAAGATAATATATATATATATATGTATATATCGATACGCACATAAATATTTGTGTGGGTGTATATGTGTGTATAAATGTATTTTGATATGTACATGTACACCCATTCGTCCTTTGGGCTTTTAATGTTGTAATTTGCCTATAGTCATTAATAGTTTTTACCGATCTTTTCTTTCGTAGATACGAAATATTTCTCAGCTTTCTTTATATCATCGACTATTTCCCTGCTATTAAAATCATTAATGCATATTTCCGTAATCATGGAAATAGATGCTTTTGATTAATTATGCAAATTACATTATTAACTAAATTAATTATATTTCTGATTAATATGTCATTGCCATACATCCTGCATATGTCATTTTAAATGAATTTGAACCTGCCTCAAAAAAATGGAAAGGATAATTGAAGAGCTATCTTAAATGAATTATAAGATGAATGAAAGAAAAATTAACATGATTTTTTAATATATTTCAATTATCATGTAATAAGTCATTTGGCTTTTGAGACAAGGTTATGAAAACATTTAACTGCCTCATTGAAAACTTAGCAAAAGTCATCAAATTCGTATATAATAAATATCATTATCTATAAAATGAATTTCAGTTGCTATGCATACTTCACCTTCGTTTACAAGTTGCTGGCACACACGCATAGATAGTTATAGTTTAATTTCTCTGTCAGTTGTAATAATGCAAGAAAATAAATAAATAAAAAATAAAACAACTACGAAACAAATTGGTTTCGATATTTTTACATGGTGTTTAGAAAATATATATGAAATATTCCTAAATATATATCACTAAATAAAATGCCTTAAGAATTTTATAAAATAAAATATACCAATAGAACATTTATAATTCATATAATTTTATATCCACTTGTATTTAGTGTTCTCTCTCTAAATTCTAATATTTCTTGTCTATATTTCTAAATTCAATATCGTCATTTAATTCTGCACCTACCACTTTGATACCGATACTAATTATCCTATTTATTAATAATTCATGAAGAATTGCAAATGTTTTAACGCTTCTTACGTAGTTATACTGACGAGATGCTAATACTGGATGCCAATAAATATAATCTTGCGATATTTCACTCAATATCGAAGAAAATTCACGACTAAAGTCTATCGAATTAAATGTGAAACCACCATTAATTTTCTTACTTTGAATATTGATCATTCGTAGCGATTGACTCACCAAAGAGTTGTATTAAACAAGGCTAATGGCATTATGGTTAATCTTCCTTTATATAATAGCCATACGTCTAGCTGCATATCTGTCTTCTTCTACATCTCTGTATTCATATATTCATTTTTGTAATATCCATGTATGGTTCCTGACATCAAAAGAACATCGTTATGATATTCTTGTAGAAAAGTGTCTGGAGACTACACATTATCCCTTTACTAATCAACTTATCGTTCGTTCAACCGGAATTCTAGTTGTAACCACTCAATCTTCCTCTCTTTCATTATGCAAACTTGCATATATTCTGCATTAAATTATCCCACCAATTCGTGCACTTCGACTGAGCACAATAAAATTTAGAGGAAATGTGACTATAAATTCCAGAAGATGGGACTATCGTGGATTGCGTAGCACAGGTCTACTCGATCAGAGATTTGTTGGAGTTACAAAACGATAACAAACACTACCTAAAAATATGAGCAGATTACGGCTTCAGCACAATAATCAATTTTTCTCTTATTTCGTTTTTTTAAATATTGTCAATGTTTAATTAAACTAGTAACTTATACAAAACGAGTTGTTTATAAGAACAACTGTCACACCCCATTGATTAGTTATTTTAATACAGTTTTGAAGAAGTGCATTGCGATTTGGGAAAAATTAATGTTTTAATTTTATTTACATTTTCATTTTCACGTTAGTTTTCTTTATTCTTTAATGCAACAATTCTCTAAAATGTGCAGAGTAATATTTAAGAAAATAAATGTAATTTATTGTGTTGTATCCAAAGAATGTTTATTTAGTAAATGTGATTTGTCAACAGACAGCAACTTTAAGTAGATTTCTCTTTAAAAATTTTCAAGAAATGGATAATTATTAATTAAAAGAATCCCTTCTTGAGAAGTAGTTAACATGACCTTTGAAGTCATCAAAAATTTCCAAACAAAAGATAGTTCAAAATATTGTCACTAAAAGAGAGATGCCGAATATCGCAGGTTGAAATATTTTCATCTCACAAAGTTCTGTCATGCTTTGTATTAATTTGTATTAAAATCGATCAAATCAAACATGATCTATCCTAGAATGTTGAAGTTAACAAGCGATTACATGTTTACAGAAACAACGCTTAGTTTTAACTATAAATGCAATATGCTATGCACAAGCCAATGTCTTACAGAAATTCAGCAGTTATTTTCAATTTCGTAACAAAATTTCTCATCTGTAATTCCCCTCTCACACAACTGATATTGTTATACCATATTCCTCTGATGTGTGTGTGTGTGTGTGTGTGTGTGTGTGTGTGTTATTTCTTTGACTACCCACAATGGGCTATACACAGAGGGGACAAACAAGGACAGACAAACGGATTAAGTCGATTATACCGACCCCAATGCGTAACTGGTACTTATTTAATCGACCCCGAAAGGATGAAAGGCAAAGTCGACCTCGGCGGAATTTGAACTCAGAACGTAGCGGCAGACGAAATACCGCTAAGCATTTCGCCCG
>NC_068983.1:116939092-116949003 GCF_001194135.2 Octopus bimaculoides
TGTGTGTGTGTGTGTGTGTGTGTGTAAACTTCAGTTCAAACTTCAAGCGTCTGTAAACTACAGTTCAATTTGGAGTACAAATATTATAAACGAAGCAGTCTAAATTTTTTCTCTGTGAGACAAATTTCTCATCTCACTTTTGAAACCCGTTTTGTTGTCTAGGTTACGAACTGCTCTCCATCTCCACACACGTAGTAGCTGACCTTCGTATCATTCTCTCGTATCGTTCAGCAAAGATGATTTTCTTTTCTCGTGGTTGTTTTCTTATTCCACGTTTACCTACTGTCTCTACCGTTCGTTTAACTCATCCGATTACCACAAGTAAAGTTATCATTTTTTCGCCTTGCATTAAATATATCAATGTCAGGCCCCGTTTATAAGAATCCATCCTTCCTAATGAATATACAATTGCTCCTGACTCATACCTACTTCATGCACTGATACTGACAGCGCAAAATGGTCGGAACTCCAACATTTCTTTACGAACTACTACTAACTGCGAATATATTGTTTAGAAACCAACGTAAATGAACTAAAATGACGAAAAACAACATACCCTTTTTTCTTTTACGAAGACAGATTACTCCAACCTGTTGCCTTTAAGTGCTTTACTGTCAGTTGTGAATCAAACTGAGCAAATGTTTGACTAGAACATCGTTAAGCTTGGAAGTTCTCTCGTCTTTTGTTCCTTCTCTCACCAAAATCTTTTCAATGAATAGGAATCTGGTAGCAGCATTCCAGCTAAAATATTTTACATTGACACTTCAACTCCAATCACACGATCGACTTAGGGATTAAGCAACAACACAAAGTCAGATTGTACTTCCTCTATAGACATTTACTCTTCTTAAATGCTTCAATGTAAATTTGCCAACCAAGTTTCTTTCAAATCAGACACAATTACAATGCATATGAAAAGTGTTTTCTAAACGTGTAACTTAATATCTGAAGTCACCACAAGTATTTGGCTTCACAATATCTAATATATATATATATATCTAATATACAGATGGCCACAATACAAAAGAATGTCACAGGAAGGCAAGAATATTCTTTTGGAGTAAAAGAATATTTCAGCTCTGAGTAGTTATCCGACTTCTACAAAATTCAAGTAAGATAAATAAGAAAAAGTGCTGCTCACATATAGGGCAACGCTGTTTATAGACACACTGAGACCTTTGGTTCGCATTCAATAGGAGATAAATTCTAATGATTGCTAAACAATGCATATTCTCTTCATCCTGTCCCAAACAATACTTGCATACCTCTTCCCTGCTTCCAGTGCTGTCTCGCCTCATTGTTTCTGTATTTACCCATTTCTTTCTTATCAGAAATACAACCATCTAGAATTATCCCTCTGAATATTATCCTATTAGTATAAACGTGCAAGTTTTCAAACTGAACAAAAAACTCATGAACCGTAGCTGTTTTTAGTATACTGAAAATATAAAGGAAACGCCAACTCCTGTATTTATTAATCTGTAATGAATATAAATGATATTATGCCTTAATTTATCAGTGATATTGTTGAAATACTTTCTGTTTACACCATACTTTCTAACAGCTACATATACGATGAGAAACACTTTTTTTCTGTAAAATCAATTCATTTTACTTTACAAGGCAAATGTAGAGAACATCAATAGTATTACGAGAATAAAAGTGCTGATTCCTTATAACAAAAGGAAAATTAAATACCCAGTAATAGAAAATAACCAAATATCTAACCCGAAGATATTGGAATATTGGGATTTTGGAGTACGTTTCAGCTTTAAGTTACACATTAACTTCTACTAAATGAATGAGACTATGGGAAGCACATATGAATGCTTACTGAACAACTTTTACTCCTACACTACTGCTTCATTTCAATGTACTATTACACTTCAACGCAAATGCATCATACTAGCTTGTCTTTCTCCCACAAAGGAAATCGGCGTTCGTCACGACCGATTATCGCATATGTAACTTTCTCTTTTTCTGTAAAATCCTATTCAATAAAAATAGGAACAAAAGCAATTGTGTTTCACCTGTTTAGTCAAAATATATTTCTTTTCATATTTGCTTTGGCGATTATTTAATAAAAGCACGGATCCTGCTATCTAATATATAACGGCGTTCTTCAAAAGATTTCACAAAATGTTCTGAGATTGCTTGATATCGATATCGGTTGTTCTCCTTTGCGATTCCTTATTTACGAAGTTGGTAACGCATAACCTAGACCGTTATTTTTTTCCCTCTTCTATTTGCTTTTATAGTTTGTCAATCATTAGCTACTTAGAACTTATATTGATATGGCTGTCTGTCGACTGCCACTTTAATATTTGTCTCTTCTAATTTAGTTGATATTTTAAACACAACAGTAGATTTTGAAATAGTAGAGAAAATTGACCATGTCACTGCAAGTTGACTAAGTAACCCACCAAGACGACAATGTTGCTAATATATACACTAGTGACGTGTTTCTGTTATGGAGGAGGTACTTAAGTTTAAATGTTCTGGACATTTTGAGAGTTGTTTTTACTATGTGTTACGCTGCACGCGACCCTCCGATACCACCACGGGTTCTTACACAAACAGCCCGCAGTTTGCTGGCCCAGAGAAACTCGTGTGCGCCAACGCTCAGTAAATCAGAAGCCCACCAGGGAACAAATGAAGAAGCGAAACGAAGCCAGGAGAGCCGCAAAAAAACCCCCACAAAACGTTGCGTAAAAGTAATTTTTCTTAAACATTCAACAACAACGACAGTTCTTTTTGTTTCTTTCGTTCCTTTAAAAACACATTTAACAACACAAAGTTCTTTTCTTTTTTTTCTTTTCAAACGTTTAACATCACAAAGTTCGTTTTCTTCTAAAACGTTTAACAACACAGTTCTTTTCCTTTTCTCTTTCTTTTCTTTAAAAAACACATTTAACAACACAAAGCTCGTTTTCTTTTAAAGCATAAAAACATTTACCGGCAACAAAGTTCTTTTCTTTTACATCTGCAACTTCAGTAACCTGGCTAGCCGCAGTATCCCATTACCACAACTTGCCAGTTCGCTACAGCTGTCCGTGTCTCTCGGTCCGTCTATCTCTCTCTGCCCATGTTTGTCTCTGCTCGTCTCTCTGTCCTGTCTGCCTCTGTTCGTCTCTGCCCGTCTCTGTCTGACCGCGTTCGTTTCTGTCTGTCTCTCTATCCGACTGCGTTCGTAACATGAAAAATCTGAAAGATTCGAAACACTGAGCCCTCGGCAAATTATACCAACTTGGATTTCTAATCAATGATATAATTCTCCATAATCATTTTAATAAAAACAAAATCAATGTCTGTCCTAAAAAAATATGAAAGAAACAATAAATAAATAAATAAATAAATAAATAAACGGGGAAATCTTATGAAGTTCTGAATAGAAAGAAGTATCTTCAACATTTTCTATAATTATTTAACAGATTATTTAAACCAATCGCAGTAGTTGGTGGCATCGCGCATGATGATGCGTAAATAATTCTAAACAAATAAAGAAAAGTATTTAAGAATATTTTAGATCAATTCCTTACCTAAACTTTTTGTGGGAAATTTCTCAAGCCAACTTGAAATCCATAAAAATATAATAGTTCAAATATCGGCGAAATGAACATTACAGAAAATCACCGAATAAAATCACTGATAGAATGGATGAATACCTTTTTCAGTTTATTTTTAGAATATGTTTTAATGAAAATCTGAAGCATAAACACATTTGGACTTAAAAATATTTAAATCATTGACATATTAATAGTATTGATTTTACTTTCTGGTAATGCTCATCAAATGAATGGAATGTTAGTAAAAAAATACTTTTAGTTGAGCAGTAATTGAGCTTTTTAACCCACGACACTTCTAAATGTAGTTAATTTCAATTTATTCTAACTAAAGCTTGAAGTTACATAGAATTTTGACCAATAAATTGTAGTTATCCGCAACAATAAAACTTATCTGCTTAGAGCGAATAATGTGCAAAGAATTCCATTTATTGCTTCATGCAAAATCAATACGGTGAAAAAAATAAATATTTCATTGAAAGCACCAGTGTGATAAATATATTCAATCTTTTCAAGGTTGAAGATGAGAAGTATGTGCCAATGTATGATCAATCTTATTAATTCAGTGTGAAAGATATCAGGTTTAGCTTTAAACCGTTCCCAAAGGCATTAACGTTAATAAAATTATTCCAAACGACACTAAAAGTGGGCCGTGGATTCGCTTCGTTGCAAGCTTATGCTCTGTTATATAGCTCCACAGTGTGTGTGGAATTATTAATTATATCACTTTACATTTGTGCATACATACATTAATACATACAATTATAAATATACATACATAGACCTGTAAGCTCTCACGTGTACATAAGGTATATAAATATATGTGTATGTGTGAGTGTTATATATATATATATATATATGTGTGTGTGTGTGTGTGTGTGTGTCTGTGTGTATATATATACATACATGTATATATATGTATTTATATATATATATATATATATATATATATATATGTATATACACAAAGTATACACACACACACACACACACACACACACACACACATATACATACATACACACACACATGTATACACATAAGCGTTTCGTCGTGTGAACTCTGCTACATAGCGATGTAAAAGTATGACCCACAGCACGTCACATTATGTCCTTTATCCTGAAAGTGTATATTACAAAATGCGTAAACTCCATTATTTATGTGCAGCTTACTACATAATTAAATTTTCTTTGTAAACATATATTTTGATTTCAATAAAGTTACCACCGTCAATTCCTGCGTTTGATATTTGATAAAAAAAAAAAATCCTTAAATAGATAGCCTTTATCAAACTTGCTTACCTCCCATTCCACAGATATCATCTGTACAATTTTATGACAGCTAATGGCGCGAGAGTTGTCCAACGTTTTCATATACCAGTAAACTCTCAACTTGAGAGCTTAGACAAACACAATATTTTTACATTTAACGTCGGGAAATTCTTTAACTGTTTGTGGTATAAACCCTGTGTGCTCATTCATTATTTTATCTGTTAGATCATACCTTTTTGTGTATCGTGAAAATCTCATCATGCCATACTATATTGCCTCTGTGACATCCCATTGTTCAATATAGCGCTTAAAATGGTTCTTTGATAATGGCAACTTAGGCACCAAATCCCCTGCTCTCATAAGCAATGAGGCAACCTAAGCCCTTTCAACTGTACAACGTGTTAGTCGCTACATAAATGAGCCATAACCTCTTCACACATAAACATTTAATGAAGCCCTCGGAGCCGTTAAATATAATCACTTTTACACCACCCGCTTTCTATTATCATCAGTTTACTTATATAATACTGCCAGATCTATGTCCCATTGTGTAGGGCCATACTCCAAGAAAAGAAAATACTTGAGCTGTGTTGATATTCTGGCCAACATGAAAGTCCAAATAATACAGTAATTCGAGCGCTTTTTTAATGGATCATTATAATATCGTTGCTACACAAACAAATATCGAAGACTCCCTACAAAATATGGCTATTTTACTGATTCCTAAAGATTCACGCACAAACACGTTTCAGCCACCACGTGGTGGCTGAAACATGTTTGTGTGTGAATCCGATTCGGCCCAGGTTACTGACCTGGTGGGTCTCTTCCTTCTTTCACAGATTAATCAGCACTTCCAAACCTTTACGGATGTCTCTACAGGGATGACGCATTCACTACAGCCACGCTTTATCACGACCTTTTGTCGAGTGCATTAGAGAAACTCTCCATAGATTCTTTAAAAATTATAACCTAAATATTTATTTTGAAAATAACACCAAACTTGCCAATTTCTTAGACGTTACTCTTGACTTAAATGCAAACATTTATTACCCTTTCCATAAACCCAATCAACTACTATAATATATCCTTTTCTACTCAAGGAACAAGGCCGGAAATTTTGGGGGAGGGGACCATTCGATTAAATTGACCATTGTACGAAACTGGTACTTAATTTACCGACCCCGAAAGAATGAAAGGCAAAGTCGACATCGGTGGTATTTAAACCCAGGACGTAAAGACAGACGAAATACCGCTAAGCATTTCGCCCGGCGTGTTAACGTTTCTGCCAGCTCGTCGCCTTATCACTATAATATATCAACGTTTCACCCATTCACCTTGCACTACCCTTAATAGCATAGCCACGGCATCTCTATCGGAATCTCTATCTTATCCACTAATGGAAACATCTTTAACAATCACGCCCCGTATTACAACCATGCTCTCTATATCAATATTTTCTGCGAAAGATCTCTGATATTCCCAACACTAAACATTAAACTAAAATTGCATTTCTCTTTCCGGGTACTAATCTTGGAGCCACCAGACCTTCCACTCACCCAAACTCCATTAATCTTGAAAATACTCTCGAGGCATCGTAATCGCTGGCCCCACGGGCCACATCGAAGCTATAATGATCTTACGCTTAATAAATCATCTATTAAAATCTCCTATTCCACCGCACCCAGTTTAAGATCCATAATTGCCTCCTCTAATAGACGCAAATTTCAACGCCTGTCCTCGGAGCCTACGATCTATCCCAATGCATCTCACCCCAGACCCACGTAGTTGCAATAATGTAACCCTTAGGTACCCCAGCCGACTCAATAATATAAGTCTTAATCATGTTACTGCCCATAATGTTACCGATATGACCACATATACTAGCGGCTACACCCCCTCCCAATCCAACACTGGAACTGATAGCAACTCACATTCTTCTTTGCTGGTAACGGAGCATACGAACCTGATTTTCTCAACGATCAATTGCAAACCCAGTGCAGGCAGGAAAATCTGCTAATTTCGGACATCTTAACTATGCCCATTTGAAGGTTTCTATCTACGCAAAAATGTAGTCTACAAATACCGAGTAGTAACACCAACCTCCCACTAAGCAAGGTCTACATTGGTGGCACTATTAATTTCAAACGCCACTACCGAGCACACACGAACTCTTTCTCCAATCCAACTTCTAAATTATCTACCTCTTTAGCAACTTATATACATAAACTCAAATTTCAAAACATTTTCTGTACCCTATCCCCAGTGAGGATGCCCGCACAACACTAGCTTCAGCGTTCGTAAACTGTGCTTAAAGAAATCACTCATCCTTCACAACCACAACTCCTCATTGCTTAATAAATTCTCGGATGTAAACCTTTCATGTGAACGAAGATTCTAGTCATTGTTTGCCTATTTTGTTAAATCTATATAATTTCCTAATTACGATTGACTTTAATTACAATTAACTATAAGTTACAACTTGATTGTACTAGTAACACATCCCTTCCACTGATACTAGCATTTCTAATAATCATTCCTCCTTAAGATTACCTTTGCGCATTATTCTTACCCAGCATCTCCTTACAACCACCCGATTCCTTGAATTCTTTCTCCATCTTCTACTAGAACCTCCTCAACCAAAAAACACTCAGCCCTAACTAGTACTGCTTTCGCTACCAACCTGTCCATCCCTCTCTCCCTCTCTATCCAAATCCCTCTATTTATTCTCATACACTTATATATACTCCTGTATGTTCCCCCAAGCCACCAACCCACCTCCATCCTCCAATTTCTCTCTTCAATTAAAGCCACTTGGCACTACCTACTACTGCCTTCTCTATCAACCTATCCCCCTCTTTCTCACTCTGTCCACCTCCCTCTACTTACTCTCAGGAATTTCAACCATATTTCATGGTCTGCTACCACAACAGCTCCTTTATAGGATCCAGTTAACTCAAGACATCATCAGGACGAACCGCATCCGGTTTCAGCCCCTACTCCTCTACCGTATTTGGTCAGTTATACTTACACTTGACAGCTGTTTTGATGGGAATGTTCCACCAGTATTCCTTGTGCTGGTATTTGTGTATGTATTCAATAACAGGAAGATTTTCTATATCTATTCCAGGACAGTCTTTTTTCGAAAGGCATTGTATATTGATTGTTTTTGCAACAACGTTATGTCGCATAGGTAGGTAATATGTTGAAATTTTGGGGCAGCTACTAATCATAAGTCTTCCACATAAATATGTCATAATCTACATTTATGATTGCATCTTGGAACTCCGAGGGTTTCACTATCTCTTTTGTTGATTAGGCATATAGTAGCAATCTCCTGTTCTTGAGTTGCCAATGCATATGGTGTGATGTAATGGTCACCAGTCCAATAGAGTATACTCTTCATGTCAATGTTACTATTTTCTTCAAGTCTACGAGAACCATACGCATGCATGGTCATTTTTTTCTTTTTGGTATTCTGAGAGTTTCACTCCAAGGTTTCTTTGAGGTGTGCTAGTCCGGTTGACTTGGTGTTGTATGGGAAGCCATCAGAAAGTACTTCCGGAGAAGCTTACTTCCAGAATGTAGATATTGTTTTCTTCACTTTTCAGCACTAAGTTAACGTATTTATTTTTGCTGCTGTTGTTTAGCAAGTACTGTGTGAGAAAGACTATGCAACATTCGAAGGCTGTTTGCATTAATCTCAAGCCCCTACTTCTTGTATGTATGTATGTATTTGATGAGGCCGTCTTCCCTGCTGCATATAAGTTTTGTTTCTTTATTTCGGTAGAAATTTTACGTAAGCGTATGCAATCAGATTTGACAGTTTGACAGCCATACAAATATACGGGTAATTGGATACCTTTTTGAGTATCGAAACTGTTATTTCAGCATGTGCAAGAGGCTTCACAACCGCTAATGAGCCAAGGTATTACAATCGGGACAAATTTGTGTTAAGGAAACCACTACTAAATTATTTCCTTAAAAACGCATCTTCGTTATGCCATTGCAAAGCATCAATTTGCAGTCTTCGTAAACCAACATAATGAAACCAGTACATATATGTACAAAGGCTGGGGCTTTACAACCTTCACCACTGGTCTGTTTATTGAAATCTCTAATATGTTTTATCATTATAACCATTAGTTGGAAATTTTCTCATGACCCAACTGAATTATGCCATTGGATAGTCTTTTTATGATCTCATTGCAGTGGAATATTTCATTACAAACACAACTAATCTGTTCATGTATTTGTTTTGCAAGATACCTGATGTGAAATTTTGTGTTGAGACAGATATTGTTACATTTCAGGTTGTTCTTTTTTTTCTTTACCAAATAGCCACATGTACCAAATACTTGGTCTTCCCTTCAGCTTTATTATTATTCTTATTTTAGTGTCCTTTGTCTGAAACATCCTGTGACACCGTCGGCGATTCTTCATCTACCATGTCTCGTCCTTTTCTTAAACAAGACAGGAGGAGATACGTGGGATGGAATAATAAGTTAAGAACGAGTATATAGTGCGTGTAGTTATTTGGCAAAAGAATTACCATCCCGACATATAACAATATATCATTACAACCATAACAGAAGTCTTTCATTGTAATCGACAGAGATGTCACTATTGCAACCACTCAAATTTCAGTTCAACTATTTACATTTTCTCGTTACAGTGAACACTCATCTGGATAGCTGTATCAATACAGCTACTACTGAGCTGTAAGATTACAAGCACCGCTAAACTATTTCAATAACTTCAGCTGACTTTTGTCATTGGAACTACTGATCTGTGTCATTTTAACATGGTTTACTAGAAATGCTGAAATATCATTTCAGCCATCGCTGAATTGTTTTCATTACGTATATTCATATTTCTCTGCTTTACGATCTTCGATTTTCTAATAAATCTTTAACATTTATGAAATATTTGAAAGTTATTTCTCTGTTTATTTATTTGTTTTGGGGCAACGACATGTGATACATATACACATGCAAACATACATAGAAAGAGAAAGGATGAGAGAGAGAGAGAGAGAGAGAGAGAGAGAGAGAGAGAGAGAGAGAGAGAGAGAGAGAGA
>NC_068983.1:116949292-116950735 GCF_001194135.2 Octopus bimaculoides
GTGTGTGTGTGTGTGTGTGTGTGTGTGTGACAATAATATTAAGGATAAAAATCCAAATTTACAGGTAAAAACTCAATTAAATTCAATTTATTAAAAATTAAAATTAAATTAAAGATGTGCAATTATATACATGTGGAAAATCATAGAAAAAACTTGTTCCAAACTTTGGTGTTGTCTCTTACACAAACAGCAGGACGGGGCGCTACCAGATGGTTCCAAAGATCCAAACATTGCCATCAGGATACAGGACCAGATACTGCAACAGCTTAGGCTTCAAAGGCCTACAGCTCTTTAATATCCCCCACAAAGCTTGAGAGATCTGCAAGGTGTGGACGTAGGATTTAACAAAAGAAAAGAAAATCTATCAAGTGTACCGGATGAACCTACCTCTAGGCAAGAAACACAGATGGAGGCAACAGTATCAAACTCCCTCATCCAGCAAATGTCACATATCAGAGGAGGTATAGCGAACGTGTAGCAAAGTAAATGGTGGTGCCCCAGCATGGCCTCAGTCTTTGGACAGAAACTTAGAGAAATTAATATTATATATATCGTTTTTGTATTTGGTTTGTAAGACTTTTATGTTAATTCGTGTCTTGAAGCATATTTTGTTGCATCTGGGGAGAGTCATTCTGTTTTAATGCCTTTTTAATTAACACTCACCGGTTCGATTTCCACTTATTTATTATCCTTCTTCAAAAATTTTAGTCGCGTCTTGCAAGCTCATCATTTGTAATCGACTCTGTCCGTTATCGGAGCTGCGCTCTTTTCGTTTGTTTGTGCACATGTGCGTGCGTCAGAGTACATGTGTGTACACATATGTATGTATGTATATATGCGTCATTGTGTGTGTACGCATATATATGTATGTATGCATATGTGTGCCTTTGTATGTATTCTGCATATCATGCGTTTGTGTGTGTGCATATTTGTGTGTTTGTATGTGTGTTTATTTGTGTGTGTACCTCTATCTTTCTCCTTGTGTGTGTCCATGTATATGGGTTTATGTGACTGTACATGTGTCTGTTATGTATGGATGTATCTCCATATGAGTCCCTGTGTGTGGAGCAGGCATGTGTCTATATGCTTATGTGTCACTGTCTCCTTTTGTGTATGTATATGTGTTTGTGTGTGATTGTTTGTCCGTATTATCTATGTATCTATCTACTTATCTATCTGTTTGCCTACATATTCACTTACCTACCTACATATATATTGGCGTGCATTACAACCTACAAACAAATCTACCAGTGTATGTATACACACACACACACACACACACACACACACACACACATATATATATATATATATATATATATATATATATAAAATAAAACATTCAGTCATCCTTACGGTAACAGAGGAACAGATTGCCATGGATAGGACAGCCTGTAAGACTGCCTATCCGCGATGGAGCCAGCCAGCTCCTCCAAGCAGAAT
>NC_068983.1:116951011-116963114 GCF_001194135.2 Octopus bimaculoides
GTGTGTGTGTGTATATATATATATATATATCACAACAATTACGATTTTCGTTCTCATTCTCTTATTCTCCATTTAGAACCCATAGAGATATCATTGTAAGGTTGTCTGTCTACGTTTTATTGTCCAGGAATTGACTTCTGTGAGAGTGTTGTAAAAATTACCGAAAAATACGAAACAACATCTAAGAAACGGATTGAATCGGATAATTCTATTACTTGTGTATATTGAACATAATTTTGTATATATATATATATATATATGTTCAATTTGATACTGTATTTTTTATGAAATCCTCGAGCGACACAGGAAAATTAAATTTTTGTTAAATTCCATAATCAGTGGGGAAGCTCATTCTATTTATTTATTAGTATGTACTGACTTTGTAATTTATTTATGTTTGTAATATTTGTAGAAAATCCATGCAATTTATTTTCACGTCAGGTTGAAGTAGTGATCAATCTTTATCGTTATGACTAATGCAAACATGCAACAAAATCCAGTGAAGAACGTTATATTTTTTCTTATGCTTTTGGGCAGTGAAATATTTCTTTTAACATTCTTGAATTTTTTGAAATATTTCTATAATTGATATGTTTTTTATCATTGGGACATTTCTAATAAAAAATATGAGCCTCGTGACAGTCTTGTGTTAAAATAATTTTGATTTTACATCCACTCCAAATGCACCCATTTCATTTACGAGAATTGTTCTTTATATTATCTTCAGTTCTTCGGTCTATTTTTATGAATTAATTTAATTTTGTACTTGTGGTACCTTTTTATGTTGAGACACGCAAAATTGTGTTTCTTATTGTCATACATTTTCAAATTCCAGTTTCCATAGATTTCTATACTATTCATCTCAGGCTTAAAAACGAAGAGGAGATTTTATCACTATCTCAGCGTTGCATAAAAATTATAATAGACTTAATGATTTTCTACAGATTCATGACTTTCTTTTAAAATTTATAGATTTACTCTGATATATTTCTTTCCTATATACAGTGTTTTTTTTATGTTTATATTTGCTATTTTACTTCAGTGGATCCTTTTTACAAATAATCAATGTGATGACAGGATTTTTATATGAAAATACGTTCGTATTATATAATTTCTTCATAATCTTCTTTCGCATTTCTTAATATCTTTTAAATTATATTATCTTATATTAAGCCACTATAAATTCTCCGAACGCGTAATTTGATTTATTTATCAGCCATTTCTGCATGTTATCCTGATCTCATCGATGTCACGCTTTATATATATATATATAAGCAAAATAAGACGAGGTAAAAAGTGCTAAAATAATATTTTATCATGAAGAATATTGTAGTACCGGTTCCAGTCTTTGCCACTTTTTCATCTTTGAGTAAAGTATGAAAAACTATTAAATTGTGTAAAAATTAAATGAAATGTTTTTTTTCTAATATCTCCATTGTTTTCAAATGACAGAGACATTTTCCTTTTTTCTGTCTGTCTTTTCGCTCTCTTTTACTCATGTGAGATCTTGGTAGCATTTGAAAACTATGGAAATTTAAAAAAAAAACACTTCATTTAATTTTTCCACAAATTAATTTTTTTTTTCATGCTTTACTCTAAGTTGAAAAGGTCACAAAGACTGAAACCGGTGCTAAAATGCTCATGATAAAATTATTTTATCATTTTCTATCTTGTCTTACTTTGCTTATACATATCAACTCGTGTGTTCCTTTTTCACCTTCTAC
The DNA here is from genome assembly GCF_001194135.2 of Octopus bimaculoides. NCBI lineage: Eukaryota > Metazoa > Mollusca > Cephalopoda > Octopoda > Octopodidae > Octopus > Octopus bimaculoides. The sequence goes on from NC_068983.1 coordinate 116,952,736, forward strand.
ACTCACCCCCCCCCCACACACACATACACACTACAGCGTCTTTACTCTCCAAGTTCAAATTCAATTGGTGTCAACATTATGAATTTTCATTGACTGTGTCCATAAAAATAATTATCAGTTATGTAATTAGAAAATCACGTGTATGTATATATGTGAGGACGCATGGCCTCGCTATTAGGGTGTTGCACTCACGATCGCTAGATTGTAATTTCAATTCCTAGACTGAGTAGTGTGTTATTTTCTTGAGCAAACACTTCCCCTCGTATTGCTCTGCAATCACTTCGACGCGTGGCACACTGTGCACCTATTCAGACAGCGTCGATTTGATGGAGAGAGCGAGCTAATGTGCGGCACGAACATTTGATCATTATAAACGAACCATTTATGTAGGTCATTCGGCAAAATGTGAACGCTCATAAATATTCTTTTACCTGATTAAGTCATTTGACTGCAGCTATGCTGGTGCAGCACCTTGAAAAAATTTAGTTGAACGAATCGACCCCAGTAATTATTTCTTTAAATCCTTGGTAAGTTACGGGGCCGTAAACACACCTACACCGGTTTTCAAGCAGTGATAGGGGACAAACGTACACACACACACACACACACACACACACGCACACACACACACATGCACACTCGCACTATATATATGTAAACTGTGATATGAGCTTGTGTTTCTACGCTGATGTGTACAGTTATACTTCTAAATTGAAAAAAATATGTTTTTGAAAATGACCCTTGATTTCTCATCATCTGTTGTGTCATGATCCCATTTAAACATTTATTTCTAAACATTGATTTCATATTTTACGTTTTTGTAGTTGTATCCTCATTTGGATAGTCATTTGCCAATAAACACACGCACCATTTGGCTTTAATTTCAGCTTTATTATTATTAATTGTTTGTCAAAGCTCCTTCGATCCGCATTCACTATTTCTTCTTCTTCTCTTTCTGGCGTTATTCTGTTTACTTCATCTTGCCTTTCTCTCATATGTATCTTTGTCTGTCCATACCCTGGCGTCTATGCCTCTGTGTGTGTGTCTATGTCTTTGGCACATGTAGATGCGTATCGCGCATATGGGTTGGGTGTTGTATATTGCTTTGTTTGTATCTGTGTCACCCTTTCTTTCGTGTGCCCTATTCTGAGACTAATCGTCAATTCGTGGGGTGGGTGTGTTACTATTCCATAGGAAAAAGGGTGACAGAGCTACAAGTAGTGCAAGTAGTGCAATATAAAACCCCCACCCCTGGACACACACATACATACACAAATTACACATACATCTGTCAAATACGTAGACAAGCGTAAACGAAAGCACGTGCGCGGAGAAGGATACCACACAAAGGCAACATGAGGAAAACAGAATAACGCAAGAAAGACGAGTCACAGGACGATACAAACAGGAGATTAGAATTCAAGACATGAGCATATATATATATATATATATATCTTTTTGTTGACAAAGAATATCAGTAACTGTATTTAGCTGAATAGACGTCAGTGATTGGTTGAAATTACCGAAATACGACAATTTTTAACATGAAATAACTTCGAATATAAGAATCTTTCTCTGTTCTATAAGACAAAATATACAAGTATACGAAGCTTTAAAGTGTTTCGGTTGAAAACACACTAAATAAAAACTAAATAAATAATGGTGTCCGCGAAATCAGAAGGATCCACAGTTTTTTTCTCTCCCTCCACTGAGCTACATCAAAATATTAGGTAAATATTTCTCCCCCTGTTTATTAATGAAAATGCGGTATAGAACTTGCATCCGCATAATTCTGGTTTCTTTGATATGACATTGGACAATATTTTACATTCAAATTCCATCTGAAACAAGTGAAGCAACACCACTTTATACCTTCAGCCGACACAATAATTTAATATGAATTGTAAATCAAAAAATGATCTTTTTTTTCTATATAGAATTTTTACAGATTCTTATAGACTTGCAACTTGTTCCTGTTACCAACTCGAATCATTCCAGATCTCTTAAGTCATTTCTTACTTTTCAGTTATAATTCCATTAAATTCTAGGTCACATTATAGCAGTTTTTGTTAGAGGGTAAAATAGTACCTGAAATAAAAGGAGGAGTGAAATCATGTTATTTTGTTTTTAAAGTTAAACTTACTTGTTCATCATCATGGCAGCGTAAAGTTTCATGGTGCACTCATGTTATTTCTTGATGATGTGAACGTGATCAAATCCATTCTACCTCAAACAAGTCGACTCAAATTCGCTGAGCAACTTTCCGGTTGATCTCATTTTATTCATCTGCTGCTGCATTACTGGCAGTGTTTCTTCTTAGTTTCAGTTTCCATGTTGTAGTTTTTACATAATTTTTCTTTCTTGTTATTTTATAAAATTTATTTAGTCTATAGTTTAAGCATTTTAGAAAATTTCAATTTTATATCTTTTATACTTTTTTTAGTTTTATATCAATGACATTAATTCTGTGTATGAAAAAAGTATTGTCCGAAAAGATTGTTGACTTTCATAAAACATGCGGGCACAGGAGTTGTAATAGGGATCTTTTCCTTTTGATCGGCAGGGCGATAAATTAATTTTTTTAACTAAACGCTTTCAAACTTCGGATACTGGTAGAATGTGTCATATAAAACATCTTTTACTCTAAGCGTTGTTGAGAAAAGTTTCTATTTTCGAAGTTATTTCGTGTTAAAGTTGTATGAGTAACTTCAACCAATCGTTGACATCGATTGAGCTGAATAAAGTTACTGCTGTTGTTTGTCAACATCAACTTCCGGCGGTGTATGTTTTGTTTGCCACTATTATTCATGACATATTTCATCTCAGTTACGTTCGTATGAATAAACGAGTGCATCTGAAGCACGTTTACTTCACGCCACTACCATAATCGTTCGTGCATTTCTACTGCTTTTGGGTATTTTTTGCTGTTTTTCAGTTACTATTTTCGGAAAGACTTCCTCTCGTCCCCGACCCCATTTTCTCGCAAATTATTGCTTTTTGGATATGAGATTCCGGAAAATTGCCAAAAATCGGAATTTTGAATTCCCCCTACCTTATCCCTCCTCTTCCAATTTCTTCATTTTTCATTTTTTCCGTAACCCTAACCCTGAAACCTCAAACCTAACCCTAATCCTCACCTTAACCCTAGCCCTAACCCTAACCCTAACTCTACAATCCTAACCCTAACTCTAACCTCAAAACCCTGAAGCTAAAACCAGTACAAATGCATGAACGATGTCATAAATAACAGTGACAAACGAAATATACATCGCCGAGAGTTGTTGTTGACAAACAACAGCAGTAATTTTATTCAGCTGAAAACACGTCATTGATTGGTTGAAATTACCGAAATACGACAACTTTTACACGAAATAACTTTGTAAACAGAAACTTTTCTCAACAACGCTAAGAGCAAAAGAAGTTCTATATGACACATTCTACCACTATCCGAAGTTTGAATGTGTTTAGTTAAGAAAAATTAAATTATCGACTTGCCGATCAAAAGGAAAAGATCCTATAATAGTCTTAATTAATTGAACCTAGAATAGTGCCGGGCAAGCAGCTTTAAAAAATTGTACCTGAAGTTAGAATTATACTAAAAGATTTCAGTTTCATTCAAGTGTAAAATACACCCATCTTTAGATTCTATTTCCTTCTACGAAGAGAATTCTACATGGAACACTTTTTGTTTAGACGCTATAAAATGAAATATTGTTGATGATGAGGGAAAGGGTGCTTGAAGCACTCTTATATGATGGAGATATAGTCTGCCATTCAAAATTTTAAAATGTTCACTTTCTTTTCTCTTAAGTTTCTTCTGTTAAAGCTAAGCTGACATTTAGGCATACAAAAATGTGAGCTTATCACGTGGGAAGGAGTGAGTAGAATGATGCACGTTAACTTGCTTTCTGACAGCGAAATTCGCAGTAATATAATGTTAGCTCAGATATAGTGTGAGATAAATGTTGTGACGCTTTCAGTGAGATCGACCTTACCAAGTTCAGTAGCAAATGAAAAGTTCTCTCCATTACAGACGAAATGTATGGAATCCATGTCCATGAAGTTCTGAAAGTTTAACTCTCTTGAACACATGATGCTCAGAAACATTCACCACCCCAGAGTCATGTCTTCTATAAAACTTGACACACAAAGCTTCTCCTCCTCAAAGTTCACGAAATTTACTTTCATCAAAGGCAGCATAAAACTTTGAATATATTCTATTATGTATATATGCATATTAACGGATGCCGTGGAGGATAGAATATATCACTTCTACTTTAACATTACGAATATGCTATTTTAGGGCACCTTAGTCTTCCCTTCAATTTTATCACACTTTTTTCCATCAGAACCCCACAAAAGAGACATATCTATTCAAATTCAATTCCAACTTCAGCTAAAATATTCTAAGCTTCCACTTCTTGTCTTTTACTTCTCCAGTTTCAGATAATTATGGATTTTATGACTCTCGCTTTTTTTATTTTTTTTTTTACAAATTTCAAATAATTTGTCATTTATTAACCTGTCTCTGAAATCGGTCAGCACGCAATGCCTCACGTTAGTTATGTTTATATATAACAATTTTACGAAACATTTCGAAACCAATTAACAGGTTGGTATATATTAGATATATTACTAAACCGTTTATCGACCTAGTCTGTTATGTATATTAAGCATACATATATATGTGTGTGTGTGTGTGTTCATCTGCTCTATATATTATGTAAGTATGTATATCTGCTCTGTGTGCGTGTATATATATATATATATATATATATATATATAGATAGATTGATATATAGATGAGGAGAGCTTAGGTAGCGGAGTTAATGAGCGGGTGTGAACAGTCAGGTTGCACTCTATCAATATGGTTGTGCTGTTGCCGCTACTTATGCAACATATAAAATTATCCTATTTATCTTGGTCTAAATGATTTTTATCTTGTTATTTTACTGCAGATATCCCCCCCACCAAAAAAAATAAGCACAACTATTCGTCGACAGAACGTGAATATTTAGAAATTCAGGAAGATAAAAGCTAATTAGCATTACTCAGGTCAACTTGCGAGCTTCTTTTGTTCGGTTCAGTATACCAGTGTTATAGTCATAATAAAATACAACTACAGAAGAGATATTTGCTTGTTAGTTATATAGATGCCTGTCCGACCATACTCACATAAAGCTGAACGTTGTCTAGAATTTCTTAACACTCTGTACTTGAATGTTCTATCAGCGAAACGCTGTTCTAATTTCCGGCTTCTAATTCCTCTAGCTGAATTTACTAGAAAAATATGAAATACCTTTCTGCAGGTAATAACACGCTGCCCCCATCCAAGAATTGATCCCACGCCATACTTATCGCAAGTTTAGTATACCTAACGAATAGACGTTGCTCCTCCATAATAGAAATCGAACAAAACTAATTAATTTTTTTTTATCAATTTCATTAGGCATTTACTTGAAGAACGTTTTCAGAAAAGTTCTTTATTTATTTCAAATATTGCTTTCCACAATTCTATATGTAGAACACATTTCGTCAAAGACAGTCTTCAAGTAAAACTTCAACAAAATAGTGCAAAGTAATCATTACCGCGAACAGTTTCGAATCAATATTTGCAAAATATTTAATAAATCGATAAAGAGAAAAAATAGTAAGACATAAATATTTATTGCAAAATTGAGATCAAGCTAAATATATTCTATATTTATCGCATTCTATAATAAATATAGGTTGCTAGTCAAAGAAATTGACCATAGACTGAAGTAGCTATATTTCTCTAGAAATATTCTATGAAACCGATTCAAAGGTATTTGTGTGACAGCAAAAGTACAAAATAAACAATTAGCAGTTTATCACACTGAAATACATTGATATATTGCTATATTTCTCTAGAGCTTGATTATAAATTTCTTTCTTAGAAACAAAGCAACAAAATTCGATACTTGTAAGAAACGTACTAGTGGCATTTGTCGTATAACGAAATAACTTCGGATGAATTTAAAATGTAATCTTGCTGGCAAACAGATTGCTGGAGAATTACTTAAACAGTGATTCGTTTGCGATCGTCCTACAGCATTCATGATCAGTTAACAGTGTGTTTTAAAGTCCTCATTTCACTGACGCTGCCAGTAATAAATAGAATAACGATTCTTTCCTACAACTAGAATGAAAGTGACATCAACTTAAATTAATTCTAAAACGTATCTGAATTCATTTCTGCAGTGATGCATTTTCCATCCTGCTTCGTTAAATAACACAGCACTGTAACATAATACAGCTCCATTTAGTTGGACATAACTGTTGCAAATACATTTCCATAAGAATAAAAAAATCAATTAATATTTCTTTAAGAAAGTCACTGAAACAAAACCGGTAGTCTGATATAGGACGGGAATAATAAATCCGTAGAATCATAAGGATTTCTAAATGTAGTTTTTAAACAGCGAGATTTTAAGAAAAAATCCCCACAAAACTATATATCAGAATATTTCAGTGTGATAAACTACTAATTGTTTATTTTTTACTTTTGCATTCACATAAATACATTTGAATCAGTTTTATAGAACATTTTCTTAAAAAAGAAGTTGTGTAAAATTTGATAGATTACTTTTATTTATATCTATAATAGTCCAGTGGAGACGCAATGGCCCAGTGGTTTGGGCAGCGGACTCGCGGTCATAGGATCGCGGTTTCGATTCCCAGACCTGGCATTGTGAGTGTTTATTGAGCGAAAACACCTAAAGCTCCACGAGGCTCTGGCAGGGGATGGTGGCGAACCCTGCTGTACTCTTTCACTCCAACTTTCTCTCACTCTTTGTTTGTGTTGTACCTGTATTTCAAAGGGCCAACCTTGTCACACTATGTCACGCTGAATATCTCCGAGAACTACGTTAAGGGTACACGTGTCTCAGCCACTTGCACGTTAATTTCAAGAGCAGGCTGTTCCGTTGATCGGATCAGCGGGAACTCTCGACGTCGTAAGCGACGGAATGCCAACAACAACAATAGTCTAGTTACAGCAATTAAGAATACACAGATGGCATTTTATAGGAACACCACCTCTTGTAAGAAGTTACATTTTGAGTGGAGAATTAGTTAATATAGTTGTAACAATGTAGACTCCATTACATATATATCCAAAGCATTAGACAGTGGTGCCTAACCGGATAATGGAGTTAACCTACAAAACAAAAACAGTAATTGTCTACATCAAACTTTAGCGCAATTTTTTTAAAGAAGTTATATAAAATTTGATATATTACTTTTATTTATATCCATAATTGTCCAGTGGAGACACAATGGTCCAGTGGAGACGCAATGGCAAATTTCTCACATACGTCTTTGGTATATATGAGGAGAAAGACGAAAACATTCCAGCAAGTAGCCATACACTATGACTCAATTCTGAACAAAATGATTGCTAACAAACGTCTGAAACACACAGATATACTTGCGTATATAGATTATGACTAAATAATTCTAAACAAAAAGTAAACAAGTTTCTTTAGAGACTGACAATACAAATCCCCTAAACGCAAGTACACTACAAAGATTAATCGCTAAACTATCTATGTATGTAATATATAAAATAACACAACTGTATTTAAACAAACATTTTTCAATGGAAATATTAAAAAAAATATTTGAAGTTTAAATTCTATATACGTGAATTTTTCTTGATGTTATATGAAAGATTTTGAAAGAACAACTTTCGAATTAAATATATATCTAAGCTGCAATGTTTTCTTAATCACAAAAAATGTTGCCTTTGAAAAATAATTATAATGAAACATTTTCTCGTGTCTTTGTCAATACTGCCGATTATGTGTGTGTGTGTGTGTGTGTTCTTGTGTGGGTGTATGTAGCAGTGTGTATGTATGTACATATGTGTGTGTATATATATATATATATATATTATATATATATCTTATGTATGTATATATATATATATATATATATATATATATATATATATATATAAAATAAAAAAAAGCAACACGGATTTTAAAGGACATTGCAGTACGCACGTTTCATGCTACTCCAATTATTTAAGTAATGCGGGCATAACATTAAATGAAAAATGCAAATCAATCTTCAGCTGCACAAGAATATAGAAAATTACAGCAGAATGGACATATTACTATTGTGGCAACATTTAAAATCTAAAGGATAATGGTATTAGTTTTAGCCTTAAATGAGAAATTATAAGAAAAGCTCAACGTTATAGAAATAGTAGATATGGATGTGAATTATGTTCTATGGAAATATATTAAATTTTTAAACTTAGAAATAATCCTAACCTAATTAATAATAAATTAGACTTTAGAGTATCGTTTGTACACTGCTCTACTCGCACTTTTAAATATTTTAATAAGTAGTTAAAATTATAAAGATGTGGTATTTCAACTTCTACCATGTTCATCTTGGGCTACTAATTAGCACATATTTAAATTTGAAATTGAACCTTTATAACATATATTTCTGATCTCTCACCTTAACATACAATCTTCTTGTGATAACTAAGATTTCAACTGTATTCTATGGATGGTATTTTTTCACACTACTTATTCTACTGCTGTTAGTTCTTAGTATGTATTTTAATTATGTTTATAATTAAGAATAGGAGGCTTTATAAGTTCCTATTGTTTTTAACTAGTTCTCAAATCTTAAAACTTTTAAATTTTATTTTATTCAATGCCTCACTCTAAAAGGATCCTTATTATTATATTATTTCAGGGCTTGTAGTGGTAGTGTTATGTTTATTCTCTATTTTGACTTAAATAAATCTAACCCTTATTCCATTAATATTTTGTAATTAGCCCATGTTAGTCTTAAAACAAGTTCCTGACTATATAAGATAGTATAATTAAACTAATACACAATTATCATGTCCTCTATAGGATGTCTTGGATTATTATTGAATTCGTTGTTAATTCCTACCGTTCTTTTTATAAGTTCCTTAAACCTTGATAAACCCATTATTATAAACTATATAAAACCTATATTAATACTTTACATTATAAAAAATATCCATACATTGCAGAAAAATACGTTACCGGCCAGCCTCTACAATGTATGGATAATTTATACTGATCACGCTATTTATAGCATTATCACGCGTTTCAGAAATAAATTTATTTCTATATCTTACAATACATCTCAACGTTTCTAAAAACAAACTTTCTTTGTTTACCTTCATCGTAAAGTATTATAAAAATAAATTTTATCTCTTATGTGTCTTTCAAATATTATTAGATACATTAGCTTAAATTCTAAAATATTTTTTTTGGAATAATTCAAAATAGTTTCTTGAGCCCAATATATATATAATATCCTTAAACTTCACACCTTATATATAGCTTTTGAATTCAAAATTGACACTACTTCAGGGTTTTTGTATGAACTAATTACATTTTTATTATTAACATAATAATTAAGCTAATATTGATATCTATATGTTTTCCTTACATAGTATATGTAAAACAATATTGATGCATTATTCAGACTAAAGAAAAAAGCCATGTTGACCTAGATGCTTAATGCTGAATTCCCCAACATTATGATAGTAGTCAAAAAACACCAACCTGAAATAGTGTTGCCACTCTGATCAGAGAAATCTTTATAACCATATCCATGTATAATGCTTACACCTTCCCTTTCTTTGGGAGTGATTGCTCTTTTATACTTTGAACCACTAGATAAGAGACTAATAAAATCAGAGACAGTTAGAATTCTACCAAGAATTAATTACTAGCCTGATAGCCTTGGCTATGTCAAGATGGATTTTTATGTGTGTATATATATATATATATATATATATATATTTGAAGATAAGCAACAAAACTTCAATAGGTTATAGCAGTACGTACGTTTCGTACAAGCTCCATTTATTCATGTGGTGAGAACATCACAGAATGTACTATGAAAATGCACTCCTCAGCTGCATAATGAAATTTCATTTTTGAAAGAGATTTTGAAGATGTTTGCAAAAAACAGATTAATCTGTTGAACAGCAGCATAGTCAAGATGGTATGTTTTCTTCTCATACTCTTGTTTTTTTGCAAACATCTTCAAAATCTCTTTCGAAAATGAAATTTCATTATGCAGCTGAGGAGTACATTTTCATAGTACATTCTGTGATGTTCTCACCACATGAATAAATGGAGCTTGTACGAAACGTACGTACTGCTATAACCTATAGAATTTTTGTTGCTTACCTTCAAATTTTATTCACCAAATCTCTTGATTTTGTTTTTGGTTTTTTACCCTACCAAATTCTGGTGCCTCAAACATTTTAAGTACCACATTTAATCTTTTGTTTAAATCTATATTATTATATATATGTATATATATATATGTATATATATATATATATATGT
>NC_068983.1:116966906-116969472 GCF_001194135.2 Octopus bimaculoides
CGCACACACGTACAAATAAGCACACACAGAAACACATGAGCACGGCTACACCAACGCATCTACACACGTGCCACCTCGCCTCTCTCTCTCACTCTCTCTCACGCACATACACACACAGCCACACACACGCAGGCACGCACACACACGCACGTACATATATCTCCACACACACACATGACATCACACGCTTCCATATGCACATGTATACACACATACACACACAGACGTATGTATATGTAAACACACAGAGGCACTCATATGCATACGCACAAACGGCCACACCCACTCACTCACCCACAACCTCCCACTCACCCATTTTTCACCTCCTTCGACTTAAACACCCGCTACTAACCTACTCATTGAGTTACACCCTCATACTTACATCACCTACACAAACACAAACACACACTCATAACAATAATACCACACACGCACACACACTTCCAGTCACTTCAGCAATGTAACTACACACGTGCTGTTGGCTATTTCTTTTCCTTCTTTGGACTTTTCCCTTTCTTCTTTCCGACGAAGTCCTATGCTCAAAACGTCAAATACTCTTTTCACCGAGTGTCAAGCTAATACATTCCTCTTTGAAGGTTCTCTCGTTGCTCTTAATTTTATAATTTATTTATTTGAATTGATTCTTTATTTGAAATGACTACATGTGTGTGTGTGTGTGTGTGTGTGTGCGTGTGTGTGTGTGTGTGTGTGTGTGTGTGAGTGTCTCTGCTTATACGTGATTTTTCATCTTGTATACACTTTAATGTTTGTATGTGTTAGACTTAAATTATTGAAATGTTCTTCATTGGTACCGACGTCGCTAGTCGAGCATTTTCTTTGCTTGTCGTAAAATATATAGTGGTGTCTGTATCGGTGGACGCTTTCTCAAGGAATTAACATTCTAGCACATCCAATTGATCGGTCTTTTTGTCTTTTTATTGAAGCGTGTCATATACCAGCTACATTGAAGATATTTGATATACTTCTGCATATATAATAGCGGTTGCCTCTCCATTTTTAACTATATGTTCTTACAGCGTATCTAGGGTACAAGATATGATGATTTTATACTGAAAATTAAAAAAAAAACACAAAGAAATGCACACTTAACACACTCTGTGGATGATCAATTATTCTGTTCACTGTTCGTGACTGAAATCTGTAATAAGCAAGGTTTTATATACGTAGGAAAAATCTCCGTCATTAGAAGCTGGTCTAATTGGGGAAGGAGGATTTTCAATGGATGGTGCATAAATTTTCGTCGAATTTGTCCTTTGGCGTCTCATGTTAGAACCATTAGTTGAACAAGTTATATAAAAGCACAAAATTTTGTACCGGCTGCTAGATATTAGCGAACGACTATCAAATGGGGAAATTTTTGACACACGAAATAGGATCTGTTTGAGTTATGTGTAGTAATATTCGAATTGCATTTTGATAAAGTTTCAGTAAAAATTATAAGGCCCAGTTATCAATTGACAGCTTAAATTAGATAATGGAAACTGCTAAGACCAGTATGAATGTTTCGCCATCTTGTTAAGTGATACAACGGGCTGTTTAATTTGTGCTGCTTCTCAGTGCTGAAGACATAAGCTATTAATGCAAATATGTAACCTCCATATATGGGAGCGTGTGTTTCTTCGCGCACGCGTGTGCATGCATCTGTGTGTGTGAGTCTGTCTGTCTGTCTGTCTGATTTTCAGCATCCATTTACTTGAGATATAGAATTCGTTGCTTTATACTGTTATTTCCGCTTGATTCTGCTTCTGATTATTTTAAAGATATTCTATATTTCAATACTGAATGAAAGCCGTGTAAGTAACGATTCACTAGGCCTGCAAGAAACATCTAGTAGTTTTTCTCGAGCACCGCACTACTGACTTTAAAAAAGATTGATACATATAAGGAACAATATTTTTCGTGGAAAACTCCGAAACGGCGGTATGTTCAGAAGTGGGCTGCCTTTGTGATATGTCACTTTAAAGAAGAATAACCTGCATCTAAACAAGAAAAACAGCAAGCAAATATCAAGAAAATATTTTCAGCCATAAATATTCTATTGTTCACAACTAAAGCGAACACATTCGTGGTATAACACAAAGTTTATTGAGAAACTCTAGTTTGGAATACATCTTGTCAAACTAGAGTGACATGTTTGTTTACAGCCATGCAATCCATTCACGTTCACATGTTTCAATAGACTGTAGTTACAAGATAAAATCACAAATATTATTTTTAACGTTTTATAATTTTTTTCATAAATCATAACAACAATACTGGGGTATTTTGAAAAAAGCTAAAATATATTCATTAAAAATTATACTTTGAATGAATATAAAATATATCCATTCAAATTGTCATCTCATGATAATTTTTTGCAAACACCTTTGATAATCCTAAAGGAAACAGTGCTTTTTAGGTTAAAATTTAACATCTGAAATGTTTCTTAATAAATGTGAAATATGAAATAAGTGGCGGATGCGTTTGTGTATGTATATATATACATATATGTATATATACATACATATATACATATATATATGTATATATACATATATGTATACAT
>NC_068983.1:116970070-116973669 GCF_001194135.2 Octopus bimaculoides
ATATATATATATATAAACACTTGCATACACGTCTATATACATGTATAAATATGTATGTATGTGTGTGTGTGTGGTGTATAATAATATTGGGTCGTTATTGTTAGATTACATTTTATTCAAATTTAATATGATTAACTTAAATGTAACATCAGAGCATTTGAAGCAAAAGTGCAACAATATATCACAGTTAGGTATAATGAACTATACAAGATTTATAAAATATACCATTTAAAAGTCAGAGCTTATGACCGCAACAATAATATTACATGAACGATCATTCATAATACAAATGAACACGTGGTATTTTTAGGTTAAGAATATATCAAGACAAATATGGATGGAGGCGTGTACATAATGGCCGGCAGTAAGCTGAGTAAAAGATAAGAGTGGACACTCTCTTTCTTGGAATATTTTTTATATATTTTCCCCAGAACACAGTATAATAACTGATGGTACATTCTGAAGATATAGATATGTAGATCATACATATGATAACTGATATCTATTTCCGTTCGAGTTTAGCGTTGCTGAAATCTGCAAGCAAATATTATTAAATTTATAGGTTTAAATCTGAAGGATTCTCACGCTTTTGATCAACTATATCATATATAACACATTTCAAAAAAAAAAGAAGGTATGATTTTTCCCTCAGAAAATAGCTTTCTTCCCTAAACCAAACAATGTGATATTATGCATTATTTGCTTTCATATTTTTAAAGAGAATCATATGTTGTGCTTGATTTCATGATCAGGGTTAATACATAACGCAATAATACATTTATTTTAACATTTATAAATTTTTAGTTGATGCAAAAGTACTAAATGCAATATTGTAATGGCATTGTTTTTTTTTTATTCGATGCTGTGTGTATCAGTTAAATCTCTACCGTTGACTATTCTCAACGTTATTATCATCCGGCATTGAGATACAGAAGTGGATAGTCGTGAACACGAGTTTATAATTCAATAGGTGTGCAACAGCTCCACACTTGCCCTATTTATCTTATCTTCAATTACTAAGAAACATAAGAGCACATTTATGGCCTAGTTAATTGGCATAATTAAGCTAGAACGATCTCATTTAGTAGTGGTATGCATTTCAACAGCACAGACAAATATGTAGCTGAAAAACCATACAACATAAATTCTGGATTTATTAAATTCATCTCTTTATTTCTGGACGTTAAGCTTGTCATTTTCCTTAATAGCATGACCACTTTGAAGAATACTTCATTTTTGAGATCGCCACTTCTTCTCATATAACGTTCGTCTAAGTTGCCACTTGATAATTGTTACACATACTCTAGGGTTAGAAATAATTCTAATAAATCAAGAATTTATGTTGTATAGTATTTTATATACACGGATTTGTTTATGCTGTTCAGAATACATGCCTCTAGCTATTTCATTTTTGTTTACTTAAGCCTTGTCCTAGGCTTTTGGATCACATGTATTTTATTTCCAAATGACTTATTTTGAGACCTACTGAGAAACTCTGATCTGCATCATTTGCAAATTAACTGGGGTTTTTTTGCGATGAGCACGAGTCTGCCTACAAGTTAGAAGTGTGTATATTGCTCACCAAATCATGTTAATCCCACTTTTCCAATCAACAGATAACGTGCTCGAGACATGTAGTGAAGAGTTTTGAAGAGACTGTCTCCCGTTACGAGAGCCTTTCTGTCTAAAACCTTGCGGCAGGTGATAGCAGAGCAATGTTCAAGATTGCCTCCTTGAGAAATTTGATATAATGTACCTCGACCCTTTCCATCTCCAGATACTTCAGTGCTGCGTTCACCGGTATGCTACTGAAGGCGTATCAAAGGACAGTGAAAATTATGCTAATACTTTTTCCCTCTTTCTTATGTTGTGTTATAGGGCATATGACGTCTATTGAGGGTGTAGATCTCCAAGCATGCTTGCACCCTCAGCTGTTGTTCATTGAGAGATTTCGATATTCTGGTGTATAACCTTTATCAACAACTTGTAGAGATGAAACAAGATACATATGGGGCTATAGTGTCTTAGATCTTTCCTATAACTCTTATAAAAATGGTGGTATTCGACTCCTTACGCACTGAGGATATTTCTCCTTTTAAATATCGATTGACAGGTAGAACGAAGATCTTCCTAAGCTGCTGTCCACCACTCATTATCCTTTTCTATGTTATACCATTGGTGGCTCATGTCGTAACACTTATGACTGTAGAGAATCGATTGTCTTCCTGCATCTCTAGACTTTTCTTTTCTTCTGCAGCAGCTACGTCAATATATAATTTTCGAAAATGCAATACTCAAGTCGGTCTTTCTTGTTCCTTTCATAGGAAGGGTAACGACAGGCAAAGATAGGAAAGTTAATGGCAGAATCCATGCTAGGCATGTCGTTGCGGGATCTTTTACGCAATGAATTAATTTGGGAACGGAGTGGAATGAACAATGAGACCACAGAATACCGGAATCACAAATGCCTCTGACATAAATATGTCGTGAGGGTTACGGAAAATAGGTGAATCCGTGTGATTATCAAGCTTTAACGCAGAGATTTGGAAAAGGATACTCTGAAGACTTCCGACGCTGGAAAGCTGATATAAGTCAAAACATTCTAGCTCAAATTGAAGAGAAGGGTGCATTGAAAAGGAGAATAGAAGTGCACTGTGAACAGTAATATATAACCATATACGATTGTCTGGTCAACACAGTGATGTATTATAAGTGTGTGTTTGTATGTAAAGGCCTAAATTTAATCTGAAACTGGATGTGAAATATGCATCAAATGGAAGCTGCTTATCTTGAAATAGAAATGACAACAAAGTATTATATGAATTGGCTATCACAAATACTAGCCATATATTTTATGTGCAGTGTATCGACACCATTACCTGACTGCTATTTATATTATCGAACTCGAAATTATGATGGTGATGTATATATCATTTCATTTGATTTCAAAATCTAAAGGGACGCATCTAAATGCTGCAACGCATATCGCCACCCACCAGCTTCTCTTTAAATAGGCCTGCTTACTTGTATATTCATTTGGTACAATGGAAAAAATGCTATATCGCGTCATTTCTACATTTTCTTATACTGTTTTCTTTCTATTTTAAATACGATTAAGTTGTGTGTCATCATTTAATATTTTTTACAATTTCCTCCTATATTCTTTATTGATTACTGTGTATTTTATTTTATATCCATTAGTACTTAATATCTGCAGGCTACCCCAGCAGTAAAAGAACATGAGAATAAATGAATACACCCTAATTGTCTGCCATGCCAGTACACTTCAGTGTCTAATATTTTCACATACAAAATTTCCCTCCTACATTAATTTCCTTAAGTGTTTTACTTTTCTTCATTTTCAGAACTTTTCATGTGGAATACTAAATGACTTCAATTCGCATTCGTTTGTCTCCTCTACCTCTTCTCCTCCCCTCCTCCACCACAACCATCACCATCTACTACTACTACTACTACTACTACTACTACTACTACTACTACTACTACTACTACTACTACTACTAACACCACTACCACCACTGCTACTGCTTAGAAGTTATCCATTTTAAATCAGCTAGCTTTAGGTTTATATATATATA
>NC_068983.1:116975130-116976491 GCF_001194135.2 Octopus bimaculoides
ATATATATATATATATATATATACGACAGGCTTCTTTTAGCTTTCGTCTACTAAATGCACTCACTGGGCTTTGGTCAACCCGAGGCTATAGTTGAAGACACTTACTCAAGGTGCTGCACAGTAGAAATGAACCTGAAATCATTTGACTGGGAAGCAAGCTTCTTATTACACAGCCATATATATATTGCGTTCATTTTTGTGACACAAGGCCAGCAATTTTAGGGGATGGAGGTATGTTGTTTACATCAGTGTTCATCTTGTAGTTATTTTATCGATCCCAACTGAATGAAAGGCAAAGTTGAATTCTGTATGATTTGAACTCAGAATCTAAAGGAGGAAATGCCACTAAGCATTTTGCCCGGCGCACTAACGATTCTACCAACTCGCCACCTGACACGCGCCCGCTCTCTCTCTTTCTGTGTCTGTCTCTCTGTCTGTCTGTCTATCTTTCACATACACACACACACACTCACTAACTCATATTCATGTATTATGTGATATTTCTTTAAAACGTTAACAAGTTACTTTCAAGTATTTTGCAGCCGTTTTATTCTTTTTGCTTCAGCACAGCATACTAACTTCGAGATAGATATAGTTTCCTGCACTACAAAGAATGAAAAAGAAAAAAAAAATGACTGTGAGATTAAATGCTACTACCAGAAATCATTTATATATGACAAGCATTACCCAGAACAATAGCTGTTTTAGAACAGCAAAACGAACATAGAGGATCCCAACAAATATTTCCTTTTAAATGTAAGTGATAAACTCGCTTCTGTAACTGTAATTTCATATGTCGATTATAAAGAGTGTAGACCACTCTCTTGAGGCAGTTCATATGAAAACTAAAACGCATTCTCTCAGCCTTGGTTAAGTGTGGACGGAGTGTTCAAAAACTAGTTGATTAAAATGAATTCCTAACAACCACCGCTAAAATGTCAAATTTTTTTATATAAAAAAATTAGTAAGGGAGTTCTTTCTAAAACATTATGCCAAATTAAGGCACATACATACATACATACATATATACATACATACATACATACATACATACGCACACGCACAAACACACACACGCACACACGTACACATACACATACACACACAAATACACACACACACACACACACATACACACACACACACACACAATAAAATAGGGGGTATATTTCCAGGCAGGAAAAAATAATTGCAAATTTGTTGTTGAAAATGAGCCTAAATTCGAAAAAAATTGGAATCGATTTTAAATAAATTTATTCCAGAACATCTACAAGTTTTTCGAATTTAAGTGCATTTTCAACAACATATTTGCCTATATATACATACATAAATACATACATACATATATGTATATATATATA
>NC_068983.1:116977224-116979877 GCF_001194135.2 Octopus bimaculoides
GCAACTAACCTACCACGGTGTTTTTGAAATAAAATTTTTAAAAGGTTTAGTAAAAAATAACAACTAATTAATCAATAATGGATTTATCCTTGTTGTTTAAAACTTCTTCCCAACGTTCAACAAGATTTTCAATACCTCGTTGGTAGAAATCATCCGATTTCGACACAAAAAATGTATCCAACCAAGCTCTCAATTCTGCTGCAGTATTGAACGAAACGCCGCACATAGTATTTGAAAGAGATTGAAAGAGGTGGAAATCAGTTGGTGCCAAGGAAGGAGAGTACGGCGGGCGTGTCAGCACTTCCCAGCCATGTGTTTGAATGGCTTCCTTGGTCATATTTGTGATATGAGGGCAGGCGTTGTCGTGCAGCAGAAGAACTACATGCTGCCGATTATGTCATTTCTCATGAGTCGTCCCACCTGTTGAACATAGAGATCCACGTTGACCGTTTAGTTCCGTTCATCCTTTCTCAGTCCCACCATATGCGCAATATCGTTTTACGCGAATGAAGATCTTGTTTCACGCGTGGTGTCGTTTGTTTTCCGGGGCTAAGCCATTTCTTACGCTGATTCATATTGATATACAGGCATCATTTTTCGTCACCAGTAACGATTCGGTAAAGAAATCGTTGCATGTGTCTATGAGTTGAGCGGTGATGAGCAAGCAAACCAACAGAGATTGTGGCTCCTTGATTTTTGTTGTCACTTAAAAGCATGCGGAACTCATGCTCCATACTTTCGAACCTTTCCCATCGAGTGAAGATGTTTCTCTATAGCAGTGTGGGAGTATTCAATTTTCTCTGTCATTTCCCTTGTCGATTGACGAGAATTTTCGTGCAAAAGTTGGTTTAATCGCTCTTCATCGAACTCAACTGGACGACCAGAACGAGGCGCGTCTTTGAGGTCAAAATTTCCATTTTTGAACTTGGCATACCAATCACGAGCGATTATTTCAGCTATGGCACCCTCTCCATACACAACACAAATGTCGCGAGCAGCCTTTGCGGCCTTAGAACCTTGATTAAAAGCAAAAAGGTGCTTTAGAAAATTTAGAAAATGCTCGTTTTTCTTAACTTAACATTCCGTTTTAATGATCTGAAAATAAACAAAAACTAACTAAAATTAACTAGAAAAAAAAACAAACAAAAAAGAAACAAGAAACAAAAAAAAAAAGATTCCAAAATGATTCAAAGATAGAATTCTCTTGAAAAAAAAACAAAACGGTGGGAACTTAGGGGCCAACCCAATATATATACAGAAAGAGCAGGCAACATCTTTAAAGGAACAGAGTCTCTTAATATTATGTTAGAGAGAAAAACATGTTGAGAAGGATTTCGAAATTTCACCAGCGTGAAATCTAAAGTTTGTCTGTTTCTCGCGTAATCACTGCATTACTGTCTAATAAATTATGAACATACTACGCTCTTGAGCCTGGTTTGAATGAATGCTACGTGATTCATATCGATAATTATCCACTTCTATCTATCTATCTATCTATCTATCTATCTATCTATCTATCTATCTATCTGTCTGTCTGTCTGTCTGTCTGTCTGGCTATCTATCTATCTATCTATCTATCTATCTATCTATCTATCTATCTATCTATCTATCTATCTATTTATCTATCTACCTATCTATCTATCTACTTATCTACCTATCTATCTCGTTGCTATTATGCGAATGTGTCGTAAGTAAAAAACATTGCTTGTTCGGAAAACCAGAAAAATGTCACCATTCCATAGCAAAACAGTTGTACTACACTTTGACATTTTTTGAGATCTCGATATCTGAAGCAGAGTTTAACCAAAAGAACTGGCTGTTGCAAGCAAAAATGTATATTAAAAACAAAAAAACCATTTGGCCAAATTTGAACATACAACAGTTTAACATAATAGCAATGATATATACATACATACATACATACATACATAGTACAATGTCCATATCTATTTATCTGCCTATCTTTCTCACACCAGGTAGTATTATTTACTCCTCACCTAATTTCTCTGGACTGAATACCCCTCACTATACTGAATAGATCATATCTTGTACAACGTGCCTATCTATCTTTCTCTCACCAAAATGTATTATATGTTCCCCCTTTCAGTATTTGCACAGCTTTAGAACTACTAGCTTCACTTTTCCTTCACTATGGAGTACTGCATAACCATTCTGTCATTCCTCTCACCATGGTGTACTACCTAATCATCCTTTCTGATCATGGATTTACCTAAAAATACCCGATCTAACTGGATATAATTGAGCCCTTCTACCCTTCTGGACACAATGCAACACAACAAATATCATTGATGAGGAACTTTCTTCCAATGTCTAACCTATACTTCTTCGATGACGGGATGCCCAATTTACAGTCTTCGCTCGATACGATGTTCTAGTCCCTGGGATACCACAGAAACAACTGTCAGAGACTAATTTTTACTTTTTTTCTACATAGGCGCAGGAGTGGCTGTGTGGTAAGTAGCTTGCTTACCAACCACATGGTTCCGGGTTCAGTCCCACTGAACCTTGGGCAAGTGTCTTCTACTATAGCCTCGGGCCGACCAAAGCCTTGTGAGTGGATTTGGTAGACGGAAGCTGAAAGAAGCCTGTCGTATATATGTATATATATATATATGTGTGTGTGTGTGTGTGT
>NC_068983.1:116983084-116984794 GCF_001194135.2 Octopus bimaculoides
TATATATATATATATATATATATATATATATATATATATATATATATATGCATATGTGTCAAGTGTATGGTTTTCTGTGTGTGAACATGAGTGTGCGTGACGGCATTGCATTTCCAGAATTGAACAACGTTGATATATTAGGAAATATATATCTTCATATCTCATGTGAGCAGGATATACAGTTTTTTTTCAATGGAAGCATCAGAGTGAAGCTTCCTTTCGTCCGCCATTGTCCATATATTTATTGCATATTTCAATATCATATTTTACGCTCTTTTATCGAGTCCTATATTTTTTTTTTATATTTGTTATACGATGCATCAAACAGAAGCTTTCAATATGTTTTGTTAATTTGCTTTACATAATTCATGATTTAACTCTGTCACTGATGTTAAATAATCCTTTTTCTATTCTTCTCTGCAAACATATATGCGTGTGTGTGTGCGTGCATGTGCGCGTGTGTGTTAGTGTGTGTGTGAGCATGCATGTGTGTGTTTGTGTGATTATATTGTATGTATGCGTATATATATATATATATATATATATATATATATATATATATATATATATATTATATGTATATGTATATATATTATATATATACGCATACATATATATATCTATGTATGAATGTATATTCGTTTGTGTTCACGAATGTATGTATGCATGTATGTAGGTGTATGTATTCATAGCATTATTTATGAGTATCGATTTTGAATAAATTTGATTATTGCAATTTCTAACGATTGTAAAGAGCCGTTCTAAATTAGAAATTATGTTTCGTGGAGAATTTTGCAGCTTAAGCATATAAATCTCATTTCAAAGGAAAGGAAAATATATTAATATTCTTGCTTCATGTGACAACCCTAATATACTTTCTTGTTTACCCTAAAATGTGATAGTTTCAAGAGAAAGCTAATTGGTAAAACAATCTAAAGCTGCAACTTCTCAATCCTTTAATTGTTCTCTACGTATTACAAATAAAATTACTACGAAAATTAAGGACGTAATGTAGCAGAATCGTTAATGTGTCGACAAAAATACTTAAGAGACATTTCGTCCGTCTTTACGTTCTGGATTCAAATTCCGCCGAGGTCACCTTTGCCTTTCATCCTTTCGGAGTCGATAAAATAAGTTGAGCACTTAGGTCGATGTAATAAATTTGTTCCCCTCTCCCAAACTTACTGGTCTTGTCCCACAATTTGAAACCAATATTACTGCTAGAATTATACAATGCACTCGAATATCCTCTTTACTCCCACTTATGTGGTAAATCACATTTTGTATATATTACTGGCATTATTATTATGTTTTGTATGGCGGCGAGCTGCCAGAAATGTAACCACGCCGGGCGAAATGCTTAGCGGTATTTCGTCTGTCTTTACTTTCTGAATTCAAATTCCGCCGAGGTCGATTTTGCCTTTCATCCTTTCGGAGTCGATAAATTAAGTACCAGTTGTGTACTGGTGTCGATCTAATTTCGGGCCTTGTGTCTAGAGTAGAAACGAATCTTTTGCACGCCGGACGAAATGCTTAGCGGCATTTCGCCTGTTACTCCGTTCTGAGTTCAAATTCCCCCGAGGTTTACTTTGCCTTTCATCCTTCCGGAGTCGATAAATTAAGTTCCAGTGAAATTGTGGGGGTTGATGCAATCGACTAGGCTCCTCCCCCAAAATTTCAGGCCTTGTACCTATAATGGAAAGAATTATT
>NC_068983.1:116985175-117004049 GCF_001194135.2 Octopus bimaculoides
ACACACACACACACACACACACACACACACACACACACACACACACACACACACACATATATATATATTTGTCTGCGTCTTTGTGTTTGTCCTCTTGACAACCGGTGTTGGTGTGTTTACGTCTCGTAACTTAGCGGGTCGGCAAAGAATCCGATTGAGTAAGTACCAGGGTTAAAGAAAAAGAAAAAAATACTCGGTTCGATTCATTTCACTAAAAATTCCTCCAAGCAGCGCCCTAGTATAGCTGCAGGCTAAGGACTGAAGAAAAAGATAAAAGAACAAGATTTTTACACTATCTACTCTTTTTGGAGCCTCCTGCTTGCTTATATTTTGATATGAATATCATCGTAATAGCAAAGGCTACTACGATGACTTAAAAATTGACTGAAACTTAGTGTTTTTTCATTCTTACGTACCAAACTTATTTTTAATATCACAATTAAGATATATATTCGCGAATATTTAAGCCTTTTGAACAGTTTACTTCTTATTTCGTCCTTTTATACTGTTGGATTTAAAGTAGCTGTCGAACACTAGACACGTTGTAAGGCACACAAGTACCAACTGTTTTGGACGTGGCTGTGTGGTAAGAATTTTACTTCCCAAGCATATGATTCCAAGTTTAGTCCTACTACGTGGTATCTTGGGCAAGTGTCTTCTACTATAGCCTCGGGCAAACCAATACATTGCAAGTGCATTTGGTAGAAAGGAATAATAAGTACATCGTATACATAAATTACATCTGTGTGTGTTGTTGTTGTTGCTGTTGTGTGTGTATGTGTGTGTGTGTGTGAGTGTGTGTCTGTGTCTGTGTTTCTACCAACCACCGCTTGAATACCAGTGGTCTTCAGTTTACATACCCGTAACTTAGCTGTTCGGTAAAAGAATAGCTACCAAGCTTAAAATAACAGGAACTGGGGGTGGCTTCATTGGACTAAAAATTCTTCAGGGCCAGTCTAACATCTGAAACGAGGAAAAAAAAAGATAAAAAGAATAAGGTTAATACACTCAAGCTTTGTTCATGGTGACTATTCTCTCTTCACATACATAACACTGTGGCTAACTTTATATTAGTAACACCTGCTTATAAATGCTAATCAGTTTAATAAAGCCAATGAACTTCAAATATAACTCCTGGGTTTTCCCTAGGAATTTCGAATGTTCCTAATATGAACTGAATTTTTTTACTTGTTCAGTCATTAGACTGCGGCCATGCTAGAACACCACCTTGATGAATTTTTAAGCCGAGTACTAATTCTAAGGAACACGTTTACCGAACCGCTAAGTTACGTAGATGTAAACATACCAACACTGCAAGAGGGGTGGGGGCAGGCATAGTTGCAAACACGCACGATACATACTCACACACACGCACACACACATAAGAATATGTATGCAATTGTGTGTATATAAATTTCCTTTCTATCCATCTTGATGTCTTCTGATACCCAAGAATAAATGGCACTATCTTCACCTTGTTCATTTTCCATAGCCAGGCTATTTCATACATATCCTTCTCGACTATTCGTGGGACAAAGAGACATGCAACATCAAGTATATAGCATGTGTGGTGAGCCTTGTCCATCACTAGGTCCAGTCTGTTATGCTCTAGCACCTGATCTGCTTAGACTGAGAAATCTCGGAGGATTTTGCTATAGTCTCCGACTCCACCACTCGCTGAGGCTTCTGTTCATACCACATCTTGCCTCGCTCTAGCCCTCACTTATTGCACAGTTTCCAATGTAATACTTTCGCTACCTGATCGTGTTGCCACAACTTGTAATGGTTTTGGTCAAGACTAATGCGTTCGTTCGTGATATGGGCAACGGTTTCATCCACTCTATTGCAGATGCTGGTAACGGAGACACTTGCTCATTCCTCAGGTTGACCCTCCAGTTCGTGGCCAAAGCTTGGTCTTTAATTGCCAGTACAGTGATCTCGGTTTCTTTTTCCCAACAACTTCTGTTGTGGTTACATGGAATTGTGTAGTACCTTCTTGTGTAATTCTGCTTCATGACCTCTTTCTACTTCGTTTGTTTTCCATTTTCTCTGCTCTCAATACATCCTAAATCCTAATTGTCACTACGAAGGTTTCCTTACTTTGGGCTAGGTATGTAACGAAGCTCCCGAGTTCGATACGCACGCAATCTTCCACACTTATTAGTCCGCTTCCTCCAGTTGAAGGTGACTCTAGAGTAAATTATACGAAGCCCAGGATAGCCTTCATGACTACCCATCTGATATGGGTACACCAGGCACGTGCATCACAACCATATGTGCGCCACATGGTAATCTCATATCAAGATAAACAGAGGACGAAGTTGCAGATGGGGCCTAGTTAGAATTTTCTTCAGGTCGGGTAGCCCATCTCGCTCAAAGGTCCCTGAATAAGGTTTGTTTAAAGATGTTGAACGAAACACCCATGTTTCCAAAGGTGAATTATCCAAACATCATAGAATTCCTCTCAACACATGGTTATGATGCTCCTCAACTACATGTGCTCGTGATCAGAGATGTACATATCGTCAGCCACTAAGGGACATACTCAACTGGTTAAGGTCAAACAACTGACAAGCAAATCTGTGGTACTGAGCTGGTGGGTGGTGCTGTAGCCCATCTTTTATACCAAGAGAAAACAGTACGGCTGCAGTCAAATGACTGAAAAAAAAAGATTTCTCCAGTTGTTAGTTTTTATTGTTTGATCTTAGGCTGCTACAATTAGGCTCTCTTTTTCTTTTTTTTAATTGCCACTTTTTTTAACTAAGCCCAGGATTTTGTTCCACATACGTCTCCAATGGCTCCCCAAAATTAGTCAAGCAGAGGTTTCTCTTCGATCAGTCTGACGTGTTCTTTTTGTATTTCATTCTTGTCCTTTTCTCCTATTTCGCGCTTTATCGTCTGTTCTTTATTAACTGTCTTTAGCAGTTCTTCTGACATTTTTTCCATCTGTACACATTCTTCTACTGCTATTGAGTCTCTTCTACCTGGTCTCTCTTCAACTACAGCCGGTTGATATCAGCTCTTGGATGGTGGGCTCCATACAGCGTCAAAAACTTCCTAGTTTTTCTGTCAAGTTTCTTTATATCGTTTTTGATCCAGTGTGTAATTCCAATTATTATTACTACTACTACTACTACTACTACTACTACATCATCACCGTTATTATTATTATTATTATTATTATTATTATTATTATTATTATTATTATTATTATTATTATTATTATTATTATTAATATTGTTGTTGTTGTTGTTGTTGTTATCAGTAGTCATAGTAGCGAGATACATTAGTAATTGCAAGATAAGGAAAAATGTTTATATGGTGATATAAATAACTTCAATCTTTAAAGTTACGGAAATATGAATCCTAAGAAAAACACACTTGTTTTAGAAATCTCTTGTGTCAAGTGTGTCGATATTTCTCTTCAACGAAAATTGATCAACGTATTATTGTTGAAAATTGAAAAGCTATATGATATAATAAATATTACCTCAATGAATTCTTGGAGGAAGTCTTAGATGTGAAATTGTGAATGCTCTTTTTGTAAAGTGAATAATTTATAAAAGTTAGGAGTAAACAGTGGTGTATCCTAGCTGGCCAAATAGGATTTCATTGCATTTGTATTTCATACAATTAGCAGAACGAATTATAGCAACAATTTCCGGTATTGTGGCACTGTCTGTTCTGTGGGAATATTATAATTAAGTGGCTTGAACTGTATACTGCCATTTCTTCCTTCATCACACCCAAAAGAGTAAAACCTATCTGAATATGATTTTGACTAAAAGAAATGGTATATAGTACTAAATTCAATTTAGTATTTCAGTGTGTTACAATAAAACATGATATTTATCATATTCGATTGAAACCAGGAGGACACACATATATTCACGAAGAAATATAATCGATTATAACAACCAGTGTTTATCATTCGTAAATAGCTAACCTATGAAAGACCTCTTTGTCATTGTTCAATCCCTTAGAAACGATCCTCAAATCACATCTACACTTCTCAAAACAAATCCTTTATAAGTTTTATAATGAATTATATAAAATGACAGGATGGCCAAGACAAAAAATGTATTGACCGTGAGTTTTCTTTATCAGCATTGATCGGGTGCTACAAAAACAGAAATATTTAAGGGAATATCAGGGGTAGTATTTGTTCAAAATGCTCAGAGAGACGAAGCTAAAATATTAATATGAAATTAGTCAGTTCTAGCGTATCTAACAATACACTGTCTTAAGATTTAAGACAATATCAAGCAAACACAAAATAAAAGTTTAAGCGAAAATGCTTTTATTCGAGTACCGATACATCAATATGATTTAAAACTTTTGATTGAGCAATTTCCATTCCATTACAATACAAATATTCTTCGGAAAATTATTCGCCATTTACATTTACATTCTTTAAAATATACAACCCAGGTACCTAATTGACAGAATATAATATTAAGTGAAGAAAGAGAATTTTCATATTCTTCACTGTAACATCATAATCCACGGGATTCAGAGAACATCATGGCGTTCTCCAAATATTAGGGAAGTGGGGTAAAATGCCTTAGCATAGTTCAAGAGAGTGTATCAGAATTGTTCTGAAATTTGCTGCAGCAAAGCATTATGGATTGTTTGAAAACAATATAGATCAAAAGTATGTCTGCAATAATTTTCATGGGAACTTATACAAACTTACAACTGCATATGCATACACACACAGGCATAACATTACATACATACATACACACACACACACACACACACACACACACACACACACACACACACACACACACACACACACACACACACATATATATATATATATATATATACATAAACACACACACACTCACACACACGAACACACGCACACACAGCGACACAAACTTTATCTAAAAACTTATGCTTTTCATATCACAAGTATGATTAATTCAGAGAATATATTTCAAATCTCATTGATTATATATTCATTATTTCCAACAATAGACTTCTTAATTAATTCAAATAATGTGGAATACCCAAATTCTTGTTTCATTGGTTCAGTCTATATTAATACCGAAATGACCTTGAAAGTATTTCGGCTGAATAATTCGATACATCGAGTTAAATAGGTAAATTTCCAGATTTTCACCCGGAAAATGTTTATTGGAAGAACGTAAAAGAGATCTAGAAAAACGTGTGGTATGAAATCGGAAAATTCATTTAACATATATACCTTCATTGGTATCAATCAATATATATCAGTGTTGTTGGCACTCCGTCGCTTACGACGTCGCGGGTTCCAGTTGATCCGATCAAGGGAACAGCCTGCTCGTGAAATTAACGAGCACTCCACAGACACGTGTACCCTTAACGTAGTTCTCGGGGATATTCAGCGTGACACAGTGTGACAAGGCTGACCCTTTGAATTACAGGCACAACAGAAACAGGAAGTAAGAGTGAGAGAAAGTTGTGGTGAAAGAGTACAGCAGGGT
The DNA here is from genome assembly GCF_001194135.2 of Octopus bimaculoides. Taxonomy (NCBI): domain Eukaryota; kingdom Metazoa; phylum Mollusca; class Cephalopoda; order Octopoda; family Octopodidae; genus Octopus; species Octopus bimaculoides. The sequence goes on from NC_068983.1 coordinate 116,990,653, forward strand.
TCGCCACCATCCCCTGCCGGAGCCTTGTGGAGCTTTAGGTGTTTTCGCTCAATAAACACTCACAACGCCCGGTCTGGGAATCGAAACCACGATCCTATGACTGCGAGTCCGCTGTCCTAACCACTGGGCCATTGCGCCTCCACATATAAGTGTATTTGCAACTGAAAAAACAAAATATATAGATAACCTTATATAGTTCTTTCTAATTTAGGTGAAAGAAAGTCAGCGATTTTGAAGGGGGTCGGTTAGTGAATACCATCCTCTGTAAAAAAATTTCGTGATATTCCTGACTGCATTTACATTTCCAATTAGAATTATATTAAATCGCCTTTCTTTTCTCGAAATGTTTTTAAAAAATTCTGTGTTCCTTTTCAAACCAAATTTACTGGGCAATTGATTTTATTAGTTGTTCTGCAGTTTCATATCAGTGTTATAACAGCAACATAGTAATCGTGAAGGAACAACAATGAAATGTTTTGTGTTGGTTCTGTCATGAAGATAGGGTGTGAACCCATGACTATTGTAGGTCTCTCGAGACAGAGATATCGATGGGATTAACGTTGCGTTTGAAAAGTTGGAAGTCGACATTAATGTTCCTCTTGAACGGTTGCAAATTGCTTTGTGAATTGATTCTACAAGCAGTGTCATAATTCTCAGCTGAGGACAATTACTTTCACTTATGCTGGTTATATATTTCAAGGAGGCATTTACGTTACAATTTTCAATCCTTACAACAAGGTATACAAGTTCTCGTGCTTTACTATGTAAAATGAAAATTATATTTATATATTATATAAATGAATATATATGCACATATATATATATATATATATATATATATATATAGTGTGTGTGTGTGTGTGCGTGTGTGTATAGATATGGGTATACATATAAAGAGCAGGTATACATATTCTTTGTATATTACTTCATATATATGGATAAGAAAATGGTCGAGGAAAAAGAAAAAAAGCACGAATGACATTACTAAACTGATCATATTTACAAGATTTTATGTAAGAAACTAGTCGATCAGCTGCCGTAATGTCTCTAACTACGTGTTAGTTGTAAATCACTTATATGTATCTAAGATCAGCAGCGATACTGGCTGTATTTCTTGTATATTCTTAGTAATTGTATTGTTAATCATATTCATGTAGAACATGGTTGCATTCGCAGTTTAATAGGTTTACATTCAAGCAAAATCAAAGCAAACATCTTGGCAGTGTTTATACATATTTATATATTATTGTGCAACAAACAAATTCCTGGACTATCCGCACTAGTTATATGAATTTTCGTATACGGGGATAATCTTTTTCTTAAATACAGCTCTTCACCGGGTATTCCTCAAATATTAAATACTCAAAGTTGTAATATTATGTCCAAATTTTGACAAAAGGCCAGCACTTTTGAGGGGAGGGAGTAAGCCGATTACTTCGGCCCCAGTGCTCTACAGGTACTTATTTTATCGACCCTGAAAGGATGAAAGGCAAAGTCAACCCCGACGGAATTTATACTGAAAATATAAAGACGGACGAAATTTCGCCAAGCTTTTCACCTAACGTGCTATCATTTCTGCTAGCTCACCACCTTACTTCAAGTAGTAATATTCTCATTTGATTTCTTTAAGCACAAACAAACATATTCACATTTAGTTAATGATCTTTACATATCTGCAAGTATAATTCGTTTCATATTTTTAATGTCGATGCATTCCTATTGTATATAGGGTTTCCAATTTTTCTATAATATTCAAATATTTGTGTCTATTGTAAGCTTCTGAAAATTGAGAGGAAACAAACAAAAACAGATCGTTATTTGTACGTAAATGAATTTATGATGTAAAATGCTCTGATGTTAATTCTGTTACTAAAGAGTATTACATTTCTAATGTTCTCAAATGTATTTTAATTCTTTTGTCGACAATGAAATTAGTCTTCTCCTTTTTATGTTTCTTTTATGATTTTGGTAACCTTCTTGCTTATAGGAAGTGTAGATAACACACAATACAGCAGACGTTAAACTAATGGAAAGGTAAGCGGTAAAGATACCGAAGAGTCGTCAGATCGCATCCTGCACTCAGTTCATGGTCAATATGCTGACAATGAAATTGCCTGCTACTACGATTTACAACTGAGTAGCTCGAAGTATTACCACTTACTATTCCTAATAGAAACAGATCTGCAGACTTTATTAGTAATTTCTTTATGAGTCCTTGTTTAAGGAAAGTAACGTGAAATAGACAGTATTCTATCCTGGTTGAGCTTTAACTCTCAATTTCCTGTCTCTACAAAAAATAACAGAGTTAACAGTCTTTAAGTATACATGTGTTTCGGGGAAAATCGCAAGAGAATGTATTCATATAGAAGTTTAATTCTTCGTATATAGCAAATAATCGTTTTCCGAAGTTTTAATACCAGTTTAAAGAAGAGGCGTGTGAGCTTAAGGAGGGATTAAGAGATAAGGCCTCTGTTCCCTACAATTACAGGAAATATTTTGATCATAACGTTAACGAGTCACACCGCTTGAAGTAGGTCATTGTCGAAGAAACCAATTGCACGTTTCAATAATTACAGTGATTTGTTTTGTTATGTCTAGTACGTTGCACCAAATTTTAATCGCAAACAAAAGATTCTATTAGAAACAGCTGCACATTTATTTGAGTAAGTATCTTCTATATATTCTCAGACTGACTCATTCATTCAGAGTAAAACAGGGTAGGGGAAGCGCTGATAACTCCCGCTGGTTTGATTGTATCTAATCTTGAGTAGCAGACTTAACTCGTGACATGTTTAAAATAAATTCGTAGATCTTAGATGTCTTTAGTAGAGTTCAGTCAAGTATTTGAATAAGACAATTAATTAGGGGATGACGAAGGAATCAGAGATTCTTCCTCTCTCTCTTTAATAATATTGGAGGCCCACCATATAGGTCAGGAACATTTGCCCTCCTCTGACTAGCCTATAAATAAAAAAGCGTTACTGATACATTACAGTTTGAGTCCAACACGAATTGAATTCGGAAACTCACGGCATAATATTTTTAATGATGTAGAGTAGTTCTATAATGTCAAATCATAGAAGTACCCTTGATTTCTATTTGAAAGAAAATATGGTTAATATACTGGCTCAAGATCAGAATCTGTAGGAAGCGATGGTTAATCATCGATCTGTACAAATCAGACACTATTGCATCCATTCAATACATTTAAGGTATGATAAAAATATTTTCTTATAAAGGAGCAAATTGCCAGATTTGTTAGTATAAAGTAAAATCAATGTCAGAATATAAGGACATGCAAATAAATACTGCAAACAATTTGTGTGAAAATCAAAGACTACTAGATTTAATGTAATGTTACAGTATTTTTACCAATACGGTAGCTTGAAAAGAATAACAACATTAGGTCAAAAACCTCGCGGCTGGCAGCATCGTAGATTAACTCAACTGTTTTATATGAACAGCAATTGGCTGACCGAAGACAAAAGATTAAGTCACCCACTCCTGAATGGCATCTTCATACAGAACACTAACAGCAAATAACAAATGCTATTAAGCATTTTTCATGCTTTGAGACTGATTTTTCTAAATTGTTTCCTTAATAGTCAATTTAATAATCTACGTCTTATTGTAGAGTATCATTGTTTTAATAACTCAAAACCGATAGACGGAAACAGCAGATATTTGTGTTAATAGTACTTAAACTGAATTTTCATATTTCGAAATTGACAATGAAATATTCGATAATTTTAAGTAAAATTAATTTTACTTTTTATGGAATTTGAAATAAAAGCAATGAAATTTGTAAATTTGAGGAAGAGCCTGTTTATTGAAGTCAATTCAACAAATCATTCTTAGATGTATCTGATAAGAAAACACTATGTAGAAAGAAAATTGCAAACGTATAGGTGAATATAACATTAATGAATCTGTAGTTTATTTAATTATATAGATATATATGATGATTCGCTTGAACAAACGCTAATATTCCCGAAGATCAAATATGGAATTGTTATGCATGAGAGTAAAAGGATGTTATTTTACTAATTTCTTTTGTATCCAGTACCTTTAATAAACAGCTAGGAATGCAGTAAGAAATCAGAGAAACATATGCAAAGGAAGTGAGAAAGTTAGCGCTTTTCAGCACATGTTAGTAAGCCTGACATAGACATTCAGACCAAAAGATAGTTGTGGCGATTTTTTCTCAGTTACTTTAAATTTGAAGGACCTGTAGCTAATTGAAGGAATTGGCATGTAATCTGAGTAATGATGATAAAAGCTTAAACTTAACATTGTGATATTCGCTGGCAATTTCATTCAGATATATAAAATTGTTAACCAAATAGGAACAGTTTTCGACTACTTACGTTACAATATCGAATTAATTTAACCATTTTCACAAAAAAACTGCAAATAGAATTATATTTCAAATTATAATAAGAGAAACAGTAAACATTTTTCAGTACGTTAGCAAACTGTTATAATATGAACTTCAGTGTTACTTACTATTGTCCGCGAAAAGTTTTTAGATTTCATCAAAACCCAAAAATACATAATTTAAAATATGTATAGAAACAAAACAAAATGCATTAACATCATGGATTATGAACATTATCTTAGAGCAATCATATATGTACTGCTACTATATATACAAAGATTAGGATAAAATTGTATGGAATTAAAAGTTTTTAAAACAATATGGTTTTTTAGAGAACTATAACCTTTAATCGTTCGTGTTATAGTAAACCGTTTATCTTTTTAGTTTTTAAGAAATGTAGCTGTAAGTTGTTTCTTACTAATTACCTTTCAATAGACTTGATCGTCCACTTTTTCATATTTTAACAGTTTTATTATCATTTCCAAAGAGGAAGTGACTCATGAGCTCTGTTTGAAAACTATTTAAATAAAGACTGTAAAAAGCAAAATGTTTCTTTGAAATAATCCTTTATGCCAGAACAATAAATGTTGATGCAATGAAAATTTATGATTTTCAAGTTATTCATCATATCAATGAATGATTTTAAAAAGTCTAAAATGATAAAAATTAAAAAAATTATTTAAATCATTGTTGAAATAGTTTATGCAGATTATTCAGTCATGGAGTTCGCGTAATGATATTGTTTAAATTATTTCTTAGATAAATATTTTTCCGCAAATTCTAGTGTTTGCTTCCTTTCACGATTGAACCATATCGAATGCGGGAGTAGTTAACTTTATTCTTTCAGTTGCTCGAGTATCGGTACTTAAGTGTGGGAAACAACAAAACAATTTTTTGAATAAAACTTTACGAAAATTTCCACTGAATATATACAATATGAAAAATTTCAATGCAAAACTGGAATAGCTAATGTGTAGTAAACATTGATATACAGTAAAACTGGTTATGCTATCGTGTGGAAATGCATAAGGCACAAAAATATACACTAAGCGTGCACAGTAGCTTGGTAAGTTCAATAGCAGGAATGTGATAGATATAGCAAAGAGCAATTTGGCGACTCGTACCTGTGGTACGTCAGAGAGTTTTTTGGACTGATTTTCTTTATTGGCTAAACGAATTTGTTTCTTGTGCACTGAGCGAATGGTTTCAACGATAATCATGGAAATTAAGCCAACAATTGCAATCATGGGTAAGAGAATGGTAATAACCGTATCAACATAGGTAAGAATATTCATTAAATTTGTATATTCTACAATAGTTTTACAGACAAGCTTGTCGGAACTATTATGAGGAGAATATAAAGGCTTCTGTGGTTTCGTTATGGGTATGATGACAGAAAACATGACAAGCCCTGCGAAAGCAAAAGTTAGCGTAGTGATTCGAGCGCGCTTAAAAGTACACACAGTTTTTAATTTCAGTGGGTGACATATGGTGATGTAATTTTCAATAGTAATACATACAACGTACCAAACAGACAAGAAACTGCTCACATAGGACAAATAAATATTTCCTTGGCAAATTCCATTTACGTGCATTGCCATGTAGTTGAATGATTCCAACCATACTGCTAAAATTGTAACCAAGAAAAATGTATCAGATACTAGTACGGCTTGGACATAAACAGATGATGATAATTTTCGTAGACCTTTCGCGGAAAACACCCAAATTGAGATTAAATTTCCAATGATTCCAACCGTAGATATTAATGGATTCACGTAGCTCCGGAGAAAACCGATGATTAAATTTTCGATTGATCCTTTTGTAGAGTCATCATAATCTAGCGGCCCATCGGAGGTGTATTGGTTGGTGAGGTTAGAATATCCTTCTGAATCTTCGTAATTTTGGTATTCCATATTTCACAATTCTGAAACAGAAACAATGTATATTTAGTAATGTTTTATTTTTCTATAGCTAAACTTTCAAACCAGTGGTTTAGGAATATATATATATATATATATATATATATATATATATATACCAGATTAAGCACATAAATGTGAAACAAGGTAGAAAAATAGTACTCCAATACCGGAGATAGAATAGTATGCTTTATAGATAAACTTGCAAAAACATCACAAAAACTATTACTTGGAGTTTCACGTTCCCGTTTGTCGGAGAGATTTGGTTTAGGAATATATATATACCAGATTAAGCACATAAATGTGAAACAAGGTAGAAAAATATTACTCGAATACCGGAGGTAGAATAGTATGATTTATAAATAAAGCTGCAAAAACATCACAAAAACTATTACTCGGAGTTTCACGTTCCCGTTTGTCGGAGAGATTTGGTTGAGAATGGAACAAAAATAAGGTTATATGTGTAAATATACAACTGTAGCAGAAATAGTTTTATTGAAAATCTTAATTACATCATTTTTCGTTGCTTTGACTTAAAGTAAACCTTGAGGCATTCTTATATGAAAATTTTTATTGATAGAATCGTGTATGATGATCAATACTGGAATACTAACAGCGGTGAATAAAAACTATCCTACTCTTCAATCAGTTTTTACTGATTTTAGTTATCTGGTGATGATAATGTAAACGCAATGTTATAACTGTCCATTGTAGAACAATATTAATTTCTAATTAGAGGTTAATTGAAGAACAGACAAAATAATATTCCCGCTGAGGGTTAAAAACTTAAACAGCTTATATATATATATATATATATATATATATATATATATATATATATATATATATATATATATATATATATATATTATAGAGTGAGATTTCACTTCCTTTGTTTATCTCCTTCTCTCTCTCCTTCATCTGTTTTCTTCATCTAGAAGAAATCAGCAGTATTCGAATCTTCAGTGTGATGAGTTCAGTCCGATGAAAATAAAAATAAAGCATAAACGCATAATGATTATAACATTAATGTCACCGTACTAGTATCTTAATATTATCATAACTTTACAGAAACATAAACTAAGTACTAATCCTTCTCATGTTAAATTACGTATTTGTAACTGTAAAGAAGGAAATGAATGCCATATTAATGGATACTGCGTAATGAAAAATAGAGTATTTAGATGTAAATCCGTTCTGCAGACACGGAGCATATTTGGAGTTTGTGCGATAAGAAGAGTTCGTGTGATTAGGTTACAGTTGTTTCTGCTATTGGAAGCAGTACACTCAGAACTGAGTGCTCATTCAATGTCCTATAGCTTCATCGGAACCTTTTTAACGGTACAAGCACTGACCTCATAGTACACTGGTTCTTATTGCAGAAATAGCTGTAAGCCAATAAAGTGATCACATAATTCCTTTTCATTTTTCATTCATCAGTTGATTAATCTTCTCGCCTATCACCTTACTTTAAACATTAGTATATCGAATTCAAAGATCAGTCTTTAGCTTTGCTGTTCCTTAGCAAAGTCATGTGTTTGTATAGAGAAATACAGGTGTATGTATATATATATGTGTGTGTGTATGTGCTAGTGTGTGTATGTACATAAATGTATACCTACTCACACACACACATACACACACACAATCACTTAGACATACAGGGTGTGGTGAATAAACTGTCGTCTAAATTACGCAAAAATGAAAATAACTGACATCTCATTTTAACAGATATATTTACCAAAATTATATAAAGACATCTTGAAATAATGAACCGTAGATTTATTCAATTAAATTACTGTTAGCTTCAACCACGACCTCCAGACGACTTCGGAATATTTTGCAACTCTTTTGGACGGTCTATTTGTTTAAGTTGGTGAATGCTGCCATAATTCTTGCCTTCAGTTCATCTTTGGTGTTACAAGGAGTTTTGTTGGTTTCACGCTCAACTGCGCCCCATGCATAATAATCTAGGGGGTTGCAGTTTGGGGTGTTAGATGGCCAGATGTTAGAGGTGATGTAGTCACCATGACTGGGTTCTCCTGCTTGTGTGGCACGGGGCAAAGTCCTGTTCTCAAACATAGGGTATTCCAGCATCCACCCTCTTGACCCATTGAAGCACTACCTCCACCAGGCCCTTGATGTAGGTCTCCGTGTTGAGTGTAAGGCCGTGTGGGAAGATGAATGGAGGCATAACGTCGCCATCCCTATTGATCACTCGAAACACCATGATGTTGATTGGATGTTTGATTTTTATCACTCTCGGTACATGTCCTCAGATAGCGCTGTCCTCAGATTGACACCCAAAACTCTGAAATGTTCGTATTGGAGATTCTGGTGCGAATGCCAAGCAGTACAGCATTTTGTTTCCAAGTTTCTGCCAGAGTGAATTGCGTCATGGTGCCGTTTTTCTCATAAACGGTGCCCAACTGCCCTACTCTACTGTGTAGTCGACAAAATCAAAAACAAACAATGTGCATGCGAGAAATTAAAAATATAAAATGGCGACAATTTACCCATCACACCCTGTAGATATGCCTGTGTTTCTATATTCTTTATATGAATATTTAAAAAGTTTATAAGTGTATGTATATGTACATTCGTCCATATGTGAATATTCATGGCTTGTACGACTATGGTTTCGATTCCTGGATTGATTGATGCGTTACATTCTTGATCAAAACACTTCAGTTTATTCAGGTGACAGGGACGAATATATGCACCACAGAGACTTGGAAACCGGACTAACGGGTTTATGAGTCGGGATGAAACTCTAATATTTTTTTGATTAATAAATAGATTGATAGATAGACATTGGCTAATAATTGTGTTTACATGAAGTAGCATTTCTTTTTCCTTTTGCTTTTTGCTAAAAGCTGAAACACCTTACATCATTACTCTTACGCAAACAAATGAAGAATGGAAGCAACATGATACAGAGGTGAAAATATTAATCAATATATAATTGTTAAGATCCCAGACCATTTGGGTCTGATAATGTTGGAAAATGTTCATAACTTTTTCTATCTATTTCTATACACGGAACATGTGCGGTGTATTCTCCTATTTACATATAGATATTTTCATACTTAGAATATCATTTTTGCAAAATGAGAAATGCATTGATTATAGCAAATCGATTATGCTTGAAATAAACTTTATTAGCCAGGTGGTATTTATAAATTACTTAATAAATGATGAAGAAAGTGTCAGTAATAATTCTACGATACTGAGGATAATGAAATAATATAGGATTTTGAATGTAACACCTGTTCTTCGCAAAAACATTTGTTTCGGTTAGTAACCAATTAACAATTATATGTTAATATTTCCGTATATCTGTGCTTTATACTGCGTGGTAGCTTGAGCAAGTGTCTTCTACTATAGCCTCGGACCGACCAAAACTTTGTGAGTGGATTTGATAGACAGAATCTGAAAGAAGCCCGTCGTATATGCATTAATGTATGTATGTATGCATGCATTTGTGTGTCTGTGCTTGTCCCCCCCCCGTCGTTTGAAAACCGATGTTGGTGTGTTTACGTCTCCATAACTTAGCGGTTCGGCAACAGAGACGATAGAATAAGTACTAGGCTTACAAAGAATAAATCCTGAGGTCGATTTGTTCGACTAAAGATGGTGCCCCAGCATGGTTGCAGTCAAATAACTGAAACAAGTAAAAGAATAAAAGAATGCTGTAGAAACAATTTCATCAATTGCATGAATCATCAGTAAGGTTAGCGCAGAGTAACAACAGTGAAAACTTCAATTACGCAAATTCAACTTATATATCGAGAAATTTTCTTCATATTTTCTTCCTTTATTTATGAAACACTGATCCCGTCCGAATTTACAAATAGTTAGAGAAATGAACAGGCATATTTGAAAATTTCTTTAAATATTCTGATGCAATCTACAAAGAAGAGATTCAATGTCTAATTGAAAGGGTCGAAGTTCTCATCGTTAAAATATGATAGAAGACGTATTAGTTCTAAAAAGTTATACGAACACAACCAATGAAAGCAAGTTCACTTTCAGATACCGTACAAGGATTTTCACACAAACAAGGATTTGAAACACTTTCAATGCAGTATTTTCAGTATGAAACGAAAAGTTATTTTGAAAATATCCAAAACGTTTCAAGATATACTACGTAAAGATTGAACAAAAGAAAATCTAGTTATATACTAACAAATCATTTCAATTTTCTACAGGTTATTGAGGGAGTGTTTGTCTGTAGAAACGTTTACTTTTTTACAGGCAAAAATTAACCCTTGCGACAACATTATCAGTAATTTTATTTTAAATTTTTTAAAAGGTTTAATGAAAAATAACAACTAATTAATCAATAATGGCTTCATCCTTGTTGTTTACAGCTTCTTCCCAACGTTCAACACGATTTTTAATACTTCGTTGGTAGAAATCACCCGATTTTGACCAGAAAAATTGATCTAACCATGCTCTCAATTGTGCATCCGTATTGAACTAAACTCCGCGCATAGCATTTGAAAGAGATCGAAAGGGGTGGAAATCCATTGGTGCCAAATCAGGAGAGTACGGCAGGTGTGGCAGCACTTCCCAGTCATGCGTCTGAATGGCTTCCTTGGTCATATTGGTGTTATGAGGGCGGGCGTTGTCGTGCAGCAGAACTCCATGCTGTCGATTATGTCTTTTCTCTTGAATAGCCGTGTTGAGTCGTCCCACCTGTTGAACATAGAGTTTCGCGTTGACAGTTTAGTTCCGTTCAAGCAATTCGTAATGGATAATCTTTTCCCACCCCCACCATACGAACAACATCGTTTTACGCGGATGAAGATCTTGTTTCACGCGCGATGTCGCTTGTTTACCGGGGATAAGCCATTCCTTGCGCTGCTTCATATTGATGTAGAGGCACCATTTTTTGTCACCAGTAACGATTCAGTAAAGAAATCATTGCTTGTGTCCATGAGTTGAGCGGTGATGAGCAAGCAAACCAGCGGAGATTGTGACTGATTGATTTTTGTTGCTGTCACTTAAAAGCATGCGGAATCCATGCTACATACTTCTGAACTTTTCCCACCCAGTGAAGATGCTTCTCTAGAGCAGTGTGGGAGCATTCAATTTTCTCTGCCATTTCCCTTGTCGTTTGACGAGAATTTTCATGCAACAGTTGGTTTAATCGCTCTTCCTCGAGCTCAACCGGCTGGCCAGAACGAGGTGCGTCTCTGAGGTCAAAGTTTCCATTTTTGAACTTGGCATACCAACTACGAGCGGTTTTTTCAGCTATGGCTCCCTCTCCATACACAGCACAAATGTCACGAGCAGCTTTTGCGGCCTTAGAACCTTGAGTAAAAGCAAAAAGAATGTGTCGAAAATGGTCGTTTTTCTTAACTTAACATTCCATTTTAATGATCTGAAAATAAACAAAAATTAACTAAACTTAACTCGAAAAAAAAAAAAAAAATTCCAAAATGATTCAAAAATAGAATTCTCGAAAACATGGATTCCAAAATTCAAAAACGCAATCAATTCCAAAATTTAAAAAAAGCGGCGGGAACTTAGTTGCCAACCCAATACGTAAACTAAATGACTCTTAATGAGGTAAATATATATCTTAAGTTACATGACTGTTAATATTCAACAGGATACTTGGTTGCCGTTGTGGAATGCTAGATTTTCAACTATCAATTAGTTCAGTATAATAGATAATAAAGAGTTCCATATAACACCTGTCTATATCTAAAACCCTTTTCTTTAAAAAAGATTTAGAATTCAAGTTATATTTTAATTAGTGATTATCCATCCATATATTTTCTCGATATATACATTATCGGCTGCTATTTCCAGTGAAAATTGGTGCATTGTTGTACCACTATTCTCTCTCTATATATATACACATACATACATACATACATACATATGGCAGTTCAAGGAGATTTACAGTGTCGTTCAGATTGCTTCGCGCCATTTATTTACCTACGTTTTTGTGTAATACCAGCCTCAACTGAACTTGCTTTTCATCTTTCTGGATTTCAGAAAATAAATGGTTCTCCACTATTTTGATTCATACAATATAATCGACTACCGTCTAACCTTCACAATTTGAAGATAAATAACTCTCATCACAAAGATACGAAAACATCGTCTCTCTATGAATTTGTCCTTTGATTATAAATTAAAAGCGTTATTATATACCTTAACATTTGTTACCTTAAGTGAAATATGTTGTGATATATGAGAGTTCTGAATATAAGAGTTGGTTGAAAGAGCAAAAGAAGTTTGATTAGAAATTCTGAATTCTGAATAACTGAACTGCTCCTGCTTTAGTTCATTACATTTTAATACATTCTGAGACATTTTGACTGTTGTAAAGATAAAGATATAAGCGAAAGATATAAAAGTCTTGATCTGTAACACCACTGAAAGAGCGAAATAGAAATCGGGAAAGAAAGAATCAGAGATGGATTATGATAAGGAAACTGTAGCTGAAATAATGGTACAAGTGTTATAATGAAAACGAAAATGAGAGAGTTATCGTATACATCTGATTGTATTCGTATATATGTTTGCGTATGTGAGGTAGAGACAGAGGTTTTATATAGGAATAATAGAGCGATAAAGAATAATGTAGTGTAAAAGATAGAGGAAGATCTAAAATACAGTGTGAATTTTTTTAGAGAAAATGGAAAAGCAAATATAACTAAGCGACTAGAAATACCAGGTTCAAATTTTGGCAGAAGGCCAGCAAATTCAGGGTTCGGGCTAAGTCAATTACATTGACTTCAGTATTCACTAGTGAAGGCGCAATGGCCCATTGGTTAGGGCAGCGGACTCGCGGTCATAGGATCGCGGTTTCGATTCCCAGTCCGGGCGTTGTGTGTGTTTATTGAGCGAAAACACCTAAAGCTCCACGAGGCTCCGGCAGAGGATGGTGGCGAACCCTGCTGTACTCTTTCACCACAACTTTCTCTCACTCTTACTTCCTGTTTCTGTTGTGCCTGTAATTCAAAGGGTCAGCCTTGTCACACTGTGTCACGCTGAATATCCCCGAGAACTACGTTAAGGGTACACGTGTCTGTGGAGTGCTAAGCCACTTGCACGTTAATTTCACGAGCAGGCTGTTC
>NC_068983.1:117004059-117005552 GCF_001194135.2 Octopus bimaculoides
ATTCCCAGTCCGGGCGTTGTGTGTGTTTATTGAGCGAAAACACCTAAAGCTCCACGAGGCTCCGGCAGAGGATGGTGGCGAACCCTGCTGTACTCTTTCACCACAACTTTCTCTCACTCTTACTTCCTGTTTCTGTTGTGCCTGTAATTCAAAGGGTCAGCCTTGTCACACTGTGTCACGCTGAATATCCCCGAGAACTACGTTAAGGGTACACGTGTCTGTGGAGTGCTAAGCCACTTGCACGTTAATTTCACGAGCAGGCTGTTCCATTGATCGGATCAACTGGAACCCTCGACACCGTAAGCGACGGAGTGCCAACAACAACAACAGTATTCACTTCATACTAATTATATCGACCGTGAAAGACTGAAAGGGCAAAGTCAACCTCGGCGTTAAACCCCTCCCTCTCTTACCTCCTTTCATTCTTTCCTACTCCAACACTCCCAAAACCTCTACCGAGCCTCCTACTTCCTCCCTCTAATACTGCTTGCTCTCCACATTTAAACGTTCCACCTTTAAACATCTCTGCAACATGATCTGAAATGTAAAATTTTTTCTGCACTTACGACGGAGGCTCGATTTATCCAATGTTTGCATCCAGTGTAGCCTACTTATAGTGAACTACATCTCCCAACATTATGATGGATCTCCGAGACCTCAGAAACGACTGTCAGACTTTTAACATCTTACATATTCCCCTTTAATTTTCTCTATCGTTTGTACTATGTTGAAGTTTGATCTATCAATATTAATATCTACATACTTATACTTAAATATTCATCGCCTGAAGGTATTCAGTCTTTGCTTTCTTTCTGTTTGCATGTATATATATATATATATATATATATATAGGTGAGGTTAAGTTTGAGGTAACAACTGTCTAAGGGATAAGTAGTAAACTATGAATCCACTGGTATATTACCTATATTTAGTCATAAACATAAATAATAGGTAATGACAAAAGTAAACTGGAGTTTATCAGTATCGAGAGGCAAATGGAAGATGGGGATACAATTCATTGATAACAATTGATTTCCATCAATTACCATTTATTAATTAGTTACAAAAAGAAGCAATCTCGACTTATCGCTATTTCAGTTGTCATGGTTCATTGCGCTAATGACCACAATGATGGTAATGATAGTTATCTTTGTAAGTAATGAGTTATAACAAACTGAATCACGGAGTATCATCAGAGCGAATTCTATTTTCCGCTCTGATGATGTTTCGTGATTCAATTTGTTATAAGTAGCTACCTACAATGATAACTATCATTACCATCGTTGTGGTCGCTAGAGCAAAGAACCATGACAACTGAAACAGTTGTAAGTCGAGATTCTGTCTTTTTGTAGCAAATTAATAAATGGCAATTGATGGAAATCAATTGCTATCAATGAATTATATCTTCATTTTCTATTTACTATATATATATATATATATATATATATATATATATATATATAGAGAGAGAGAGAGAGAGAGAGAGAGAGAAA
>NC_068983.1:117005667-117016924 GCF_001194135.2 Octopus bimaculoides
TATATATATATATATATATATATATATATATATAGAGAGAGAGAGAGAGAGAGAGAGATAGATAGATAGATACATAGATACATACATACATACATACATACATACATACATACATACATACATACATATACATATATATATATATTTGAGAAAATGAATAGAAATGGCTTCTCTGATTATTTTTTCTAGTTTAATAATCATGTTTATAAATTTACAAAAGGGTTTTACCTAAAAAAATGTGGCTTCTGTTTGACATTTGCTCGTCCTATCTGTTAATGGATACACAACCGCACGAACTTATCTTTTCTAATTCTCTTAAATCTTTTTCATTGCAATCTACCACCAACACTATTTACTCCATCTAACTTCTTCCCCGCCGAAATTCTCTCCGGATACCCCGATAAAGTGCTATCATTCCGCAAAGGTGAGGGTAGAAGTCCGGTTGGAAATAAAAAAATGAGTCCTGGTTTGTCGGATACGTGTAGAGCCGAGGTATGTTGACTGGTACGGGGCCCGCAAAGGGTGGTAACACAACCGATCGAGTTTATCCTTGATGAAAAGGGTGCCGCGTTTCTTTAAATTTACGGAGGAATCAATCCGAATCAGAGCTGTATAACCGATGAAGTGGAAGGAGTTGAGGGAATAAGAGAATGGATTTGATATGTCTGTGGGTAGAGAGGAGAAATGGCAGAAACAGATGTTTGAGTCTGTTGATTTGTAGTGGACTCAGGTGGAGGTTGTCTGTAGTGATAGAGATATCTAGAGAGCTAACAGATGTGTCACATACATTAGAAGTGAGTTCTAGGGCATAGTGAAACTAGTATCGGAGTTAAAGCGATTGTCTGTGAGTGTAGTCGCAATCTAGTTAGTGACAGTACAGTTCAGGTGTGAAACTAGTGAACTAGAAAAATATGTGCTTTCAGGTTATGCACAAAATGCTTGTGTAAGGTAAAGCTACCTTGGTACCTACAGCAACCTCACCAAATTATTGGTAAATTTCACCTGGAAAACAAGAAACAATTTAGATTGAAGATGAACTAATTAAGATGGAATGGGGTAGTATATTTGGGTATGAATAAGGTTAGTAGTCTAGAGTGTGTTTAAGGGTGTATAAAAAATCCACCGAAGAAATTATCGTGTAGGATGGTTTAATATTCATAGGGAGTAGACGTTGGAAATATCTTACCGATATAGAGAACAACAGGAAGTGGTTTGAGACAGTATTCGTGTATTTATTCTGTGTTTCTGAGACGAAAATGCGGAATGATAGCAATTTATCGGAGTATCCGCAGAGAACTTCGGAGTGGGTGAAGTTAGAGGGAGTAAATAGCATTGGTAGTAAGTAGTAATGACGAAGAATTAAGCGAATTAGAAACGAAAAATTCGTGCAATCGTGTAGCTATTAACGGATAGGACAACCAAATGTCCTACAAAAAGCAAATTTTTTGAGGTAAAACCTTTTTGTAAATAAATAAACATCTAATTATTAAAATGGAAAAATGATCAAAAGAGCCAATACTATTCATTTTTTCAAATATATTGGGTTCGCAAGAAGTAATTTCATTTCTTTAGTGTGAAATAAAAGTAATTGTTTTTTCATACAAAGAATGAACTTTAATCAATTGTATGTTTTCCATTTTGCTCGATGACCTTTTTCAAGCCTTCTGGCAACTCCATGATCCCGCGCTCATAGAACTTCTGGTCCTTATCAGCTTAAAACTGAAGCAAGTGCGATTTCAGGTCATCATTATTATTGAAAGTTTTGCCATACAGAGAATTTTGCAAACTTCAAAATAAATGGTAATTTGATGGGGAAGGTCAGGGCTATATGGTGGATGTGACATCACTTCCCAACCAAGTACCAAAAATTTTTAACCAGTTAGCAAAAGCGTGTGTGGTCTAGCGTTGTCGAGGAGAAACACGATCCCCCCTCGATTTGCCAATTCTGGCCGTTTTTCTTTGAATGCTTCCTCCAGTTTTATCAGTCGTCGACTCTAAACATCTGAATTGATTGTCTGGTTTCTTAGAAGCAGTTCAAAATACACAACACCGTTGTAATACCACCAAACTGACAACATAACCTTTTTTTGTTCATGCAATTCAGGCTTCGATGTGGTTTATGCTGGTTCATTATGCTTGGACCATGATCGTTTTCGATTGATGATATTGTGGATAATCAATTTTTCCTCAACAGTGATGATTCGTTTCACTTAAAGGTCGATTTCATTGCGTTTGAGATGCATATCGCAAATATTGAATCGTTGTGTTAAGTGAATCTTTTTCAAGTTACGTGGAACCCAGATATCGAGCTTCTTAACAAGTCCAAGATATTTTGAGTGAAAAATCTCCAGAACGGAATTTTTAAACACTTTCTGACATGTGCGTTCTGTTAAGCAATCAACACCATACACTTCACACATCTCTTTGTGAACCTCAGCAGCGTTCATGACTTTGCGGAAATGAAAAAGCAAAATATGGCGAAAATTTTCGTTTTTGCAGTCCATTTTAAAACTGACACTGAACTAACAGCTTTAAACAATATTTCGCGTAATTTGCTAAAGTAAGCTAAAAGTAACTACTATCAAATGCCAAAAGGAAAGAAGTCATAACATTGACACAAGTTTTTTTTTTAAAATCGTAACTCTGCGCAAAACGACATTACTTTCTTGACAACCCAATATAATACTGTATCGAGGACTCTCTACTTCTCATTCTACTATATATATATATATATATAAATTAATTAACAGAAGATGGATTCAGTACAAAACCTTAATTACGTGCAACGTTCGTTTCGACTCATCCTGCTATTGTCCATTCAACATGTATTGCATGAATTTTGCAGTCTGGGTCTCATCAGGTAGATCGATAAAGTTCTGCCTCACTACACAGTTTTAGTGTCGTCTGCCTTGATGGGCACATAACAACAAGGCAGACTACACTAAAAATCTGTAGTGTGACTTGACTTTATCGATGTAACTGATAAAACCTAGACTGCAAAATCGATGCAATACATTGGAGTCACACACTTATTCTACAGGTGCTAAGACTACAGACCACCCTGAGATTAGGTGGTCTATAGTTTCAGTCTCATCGTTACAGAATCGGCATTTTGGGTCAGCTCCTTTTTTTTATCAAATTGGCTTGGTAGTTCCGGGTTAATTAGCTTTGGTCTTGAACAGCTAATATGAAACCTTTACTCTCTGCTTTTAGCCCTGAGCTTCGTAACCATTGATGCATGTGTTTCTGGTCGACATCAGCTTGTTTGCTACGGACCACATACTTGCCATGCAGAGGTTTCTGTTCCCATCTGCTAGCTAATTTGTCATGTGCTTTTGTCTTTGCAATTAATTTTAATTTCTTTGAAGCAGCAGTTGGCACATTTCCTTCTGAATATACTAGTATGTTCGCGTTTGTGATTCAGTATTTGTAAACCTATATATATATATCATGAATGTGGAATAAATAAACAGAAAGTGATGAATAATGTAACTGAGAAAACTTAGTTTGTATGTGTACACAATGAAGGACACACCGGTAGGACATGGGTAGTTAAGTAATGTGTGAATAGAGATTAATTAGAATCTATAAATACTTAAACTAAATAGCTGGTAATTTCTGAGAATATCAACAAATTAGTAATTGAATATTTCCAAAATGCCAAGACATAGGTAATTTTGATTAGAAATTCCGATAATAGAAGCATACCATTATTTTCTATGAGCTGAAAAAAGAAATTCTACAGGACTGAATTATACTTAAATTGGCTGATTTCTTAAGTTTGTCTTCATGAAATTGAACAAAGAAAGAGAATGCTTCCCATCATAGTGCACAGCACAAAGCTAACGGTTGACTAAAATATCATAGTCATCGTTACGTTTTCTGACTGCAACATAATAGCACAAATGAGTGGACCTTTAAAATCAGTGATGTTTAACTGAAGTGCTGAACCAGATATATACTCTTCAAACAAATGTCAATGCTATTCGGAAAATATTCATGAAGTAAACAAATAAAGTGATATAATTTCCAATGGATGACACACAAGAAACTAATTAGAGTAAAAGATAAAACGACTATAACAAGCAAACAGAAGAAAACACTGATATTATTTTCTAGGAAATATTTAGTTATGTAGATTCTTGAGCATAACTTCAATTTCACAGGCAAATATCACCGATTTGACTCTACTTCCAGTTGAAGATTTTTCATGAGATCGCAAATTTAAAATATGTTACATTTTGTATATTCTTGCTTCAATTTAATTCATAGTGCATAGCTCGTTCCTGTTAATAATTTTCTATTTTCAGAAGATATAAAATTATTATATATAATGGCGGTTATCTATCAATATCAATTTACCTTTTTCAAATATGTGATGGGCGAGTATCCTGCCATTAGTGAGATTGAACTAGTAATATGATTACAGAACGTATACCTTTGCTTCCTTATCATAAGTTACATCTATATTCCTTTTGACGTCATTACACTTCCTCACATTCCCTCCCCTTGACCCACGCAGTAATTTTCTTCATGAAATATTACTACCACAGATTTGTTTACGGAAAAAAAGCTTACTTCTAATGGAAATTTATGCAGAAATCAGCAAAATATTTCTGTCAGCTTCCAGTCGGGCATTACACTACACAGAATTACTGATATGAAATCTGACACTTTGCACTGTGTTATATGTCACGTATCATATCAACGCTAAATACTCCATTTCTTACTACAAACGATTTCCGACATCGTTTATAGGCAAAATCGAAACTCCGTATATGACAATTTACAATATGTAAAATGTTAACGTACGTGCGAAAAATAATTGTCACTATGAATAAATTGAAGATGCAAAAAGGAGAAGAGCTTATCCAGTGCGAAACCAAAAATTCAATTTTTTGGCATTAAAATATGTAACACGTTTATAATATTTATTGTATTTCATTTTATTAGGCCAGGTGATGATGTGCTGATTGACGACCGCAAAAGCCTTGAAATGAATTGAATTTTGCATTTTAGTTGGAATAAGAAAATAAAAATCTAGTGGAAATTGTTACCAGCTCTCAAAGATGAAACACTATTTTCAGAATTTAGAAATTAGTTTCACAGAAAATTCAATTGTCATGTTTAGGATGAGAATCTATTCTTTGTTGGCCAACAGGATGACAGTTAATGACATGTTTCCTATAAACATGAACGTTCGTTAAGTTATCTCCCAATTTTGAGAGTCGCTTCCAATTGTTAGAATTTTGCATGTTTTCACCATCTAAACAAAATATTCAGTTTGCGGGGAATGTTTAGCGAATGTCTTCAGCATCATTTCTGTGGATTATCTAAATTCATAGCATTAATCCACTTATTTTATTTCCCCAAACTATTTTCTCTGATTGAGCGGATGCTACTGACAGTCAAAATTATACACTACTCATTTTCCAATCCTTGTAACTATTTCTTTCATTGCTCAAAAGATTGTGAAGAGATTGCTTCGCAGATGAGGTTTGGTGAAAGTATTTGTAACCTTCCTTTCTAACAAGCATCGGATTTTACTTTAAAGCACGAAAAATCAATGTTTTCTAAATTTATAACTTAATTTCGTGAAATTTCCTTCATTTTGGGAAACGTTAATAACTGCCACACAGTTTTTGGCTTGCGACTCCAAATGTTACTTCATTCAAATTCAGAACACCACTAACTACATTAATTATTTAAATTCATGATACTGAACCCACATTTTGTAATTTAACACATTTAAAAAAATTTATGGCTCAAAAGGTTTGGCCATATACAAGAAATCAATGGCATCAATGTTTTCTTGAACATACACTGAATGCTTAACAGATGAAAGAAAACTGTTCAACTTGATAATATTTAATTATGCTTTGAATAAGATGATAGCTTTTCATTTCACTGCTTAATAAAGTAAAATAGATGTAATAATTATAATACCTAATTAACTAGTTTTCTCTTATATAACTAACTTTATATAATACAACGAGTGTTCCAGTTGATCCGATCAGCTGAACAGCCCGCTCGTGAAATTAATGTGTAAGTGGCTTAGCACACTACAGACACACGTAATATTAACGTTGTTGTGAGGAACACACAAAATGTGACAAGGCTGGCCCTTAGAATTAGAGAAACAACTCATATTTTTCACCTGAGTGGACTGGAGTAATGTGAAATAAAGTGTCTTGCTCAAGGTCACCACGCGCCGCCAGGAATAAACTCATGACACTACGATCGTCAGGCTATTACCCTAACCATTAAACCATACAATCAACTTTCTTTTATATGAGCAATAATGAAATGAATATATTTTGTTCAAAAGAGATACATTGCCACAGTGATTAACTATTACACTTTATAACGTCGAATTTACAGTAACTTTCAGTAAATTGAATAAAGACTTACGTATGTATATAAATATGTATGTATGCATGTATGTATGTATGTATGTATGTATGTATGTATGTATGTATGTATGTATGTGTATGTATGCATGTGTGTGTGTATGTATGTAGTATGTATGTTTGTATGTCTATATCGGACTCTTCCATCGAAGATGACGTATAAGTGTTCAGCGAGAAGACAAAAAACAATTCGACAAGGAATCACGTAATAACATCAGGAAACCATACCGACACACAGCATATACTATACACAACACACTCACACTATTTTTATCACTGTTCACCAATATTTACAATCCATTCACTGCACTTGGTGACTCCTCACGAGAGTCCTCAGGCCACAAAATGATTATTGATACTAGCATGACTTATTAAAACAGCAAGTGATCAAGCCGAGAAATCACAATGTTGACAATGGTTGTGTGCCGCAAGACTTGTTCTGTTAATTTATTTTCCTATTTTCCCATAACTGATCCTATTGAAGTAACCTTTGAGTTTAGGAATTTTGAAGCTAGGAAAAGCACTCTCTCCTTCAGTTTGCACGATTTCTCGCAAGGTTATCAATGTTTTCTTTTCTAACATTAAAGTCATTTCAAATTATCTCTAAGTTTATCCTTGTATCGTAGAAGTAGGCGTTCTACATTACGTCCTGAATTTACAAGCTGACCATAAAAAAATTTCTTGGTATTTGACTATCATCCATGTGAATTATGTGTTCACACTATCGCATCTGAGACTTGATTAAATAAAGCCTCTATTCTTGGTATTCCACACATTTCCAGGATAGTACTATTCTTTACTCTATCATCCGACTCAACCTTGCATATTTGCCCAAAACATCTCAAATGAAAGCTTTTCAGTTGACTGATGTGCTTATGTTAAGGTGTCCAGGTCTCTGTTCAATATAAGAGAGCTGTTAGTATAACTTATACACATCTATTTTTGTTCTTGATGAGACGTCACGAGCATTCCAAACTCGACCATAAAGTTTCCCAAAATCTGTACTTGTCTTTCCATTACGAGTTTGGACCCCCTATCGAGTTTAGCATCGCTTTTACTGTAGAATCTATAGAATCTCAGCGTGTGAAACTATCAACTGTTTGCAAAGCTTTGCGTTCAACAACGCGCTGGGCAAGATTTCTGGGTTGTTAATAGGACGTGGCTGAAACAACTTTCAGTCTTTTTATGCTGATAGTTAAGCCGAATGATTTGGCTGATACTGCAAATTTATCAATGATGAGGTGCATGTCTTCGACTGTATGGGTAACTGGGATATAATCATATGCAAACAACAGTGTCTTATTGTCTGAGATACAACTTTAGCCCTTGCTTTAAAATATTGTTGATTGGAAGATTTCACCCATTGTCCTATATTCAAGAAACACGTCCTCTTCTTCATCAGAAAAGGCACAATCCAGCATTATTGTAAAATATAGTGCAAATAATGCTGGTGCCAAAACGCAACCTCCTTTTGTACCACTTTTAATGTCAAAAGGCTGAGATTGTCAGCCATTTAAGAGAACAGACGCCTTCATATCTTTATGTAGGGACACTATGACATTTACCACTTGTTCGGAAACCCCGAGCTTTTCTAATACTTTCCATAAAGTCTACTGGCGTACAATCAAAGGTTTTAGGAAGGTCAACAAATACCACATAGAGGTCTTTATTGTGCTCCTGCACCTTCACTTGAACTTGCCGCAAACTTCATATTATGGCCGCTGTCCCTCTACCTGAGCGAAATTCACACTGACTCTCTGAATAGACAGAACCGATTAAGTATGTGTTAATTCTGCTTAAGATGATCGTAGAGAGGATTTTCTTTGCATCAGAAAGCAATGATATGTCACAATGATTGTCACATTTACACTTATTACCTTTATATTTATATAGATTTACAATCATTACATCTTTAGATTATTGAGAAGCAGTGTTCCTATTTACCACATTTGGAATATAAGCTCTGTCAGTTTATCAAACAATTACCCCCACATTTAAAAATTCCTCCAGGAATATTATACTCTTCCAGAGCTTTTCTAGTTTTCAATTGTTTTAGAGCCATTTTCACTTCATTCAAATATGGATCTACTGATTGAGCTCATGCTTTCATGTGTATATCTATTGAATACATCTTAAAAATATTTTACTTAAACTTTCAGTGTTTTGTTCGATCTGTCAGAAGATTCTGTTCTGTAGAAAGAACAGGAAAGCACCCTTGTTTTATTTAGAACAAATGTTCACTTAAAATTTTGATAAAGACCATTTATGTGATATTTGTGAGCTGATTCTTTCAGGGCTTTAAGAATTTGTTCTCACAACTGTTGCTTCATTTTTCTGAGTCTAATCTGAATGAAGTTTTTGTGGACGTGTAACGCTTTTTCTTTCTAGCAATGTTCTTATCGGCAATCAATTAATTGTGAAGTTTTTACATTTCATCAAGCTGTTTATTTATAACCTCATTCTCGCCAATCTAGTCTTGGTTTTTTACAGCATGAAAACCCAAGAAATTCTCTGGATGATTCAGAAATAATATCTCTAAGTTAATGGTCAAGAATCTTCTATGTTTGTCGTGATTCTAAAATTATATAACTTTTCGTCAGATGGCTGAGAGAGAATATTTTTGTTGTTATCTACTTTGAGTACTGAAGTATCAAGTATCCTTGTAATGTTTGAACGATTTTGTATTATGATCGGCTTTGGTTTCATTTTTATTTTACTACAAAACATCGCATTGACAGACCAGCATTCTGACTTATAGAAAGAACGTCTTAATTTAACATTATTTCTATCTAGGCTTCAGACAACCACATTGTCAATCAAGTAACCATATCCTAATCTAGGATGATACTAAGTTATTTTGTTTTTTATGGGACTGTTGAAATTGTGCACAGGGTAAAGAAAGTTCAATTCACTGCAAAAAGATAGTAACAGGAGTCAACTTCAGTTTATTTTGCCAAGACCATGCTTAGTAAGAATATTTGTTCTATATTTAACAGATGAGGAATTATGTATATTATTTATATTATTTATATTAGTTACATTTGACGGATATTTGTTCTCATCTTGTTTGTTGCTAACATAACGTTTTGACTGATATACCCTCCAGCCTTCATCAAGTGTCTTGGGGAAATTTCGTACTTGGGTTCTCATTCGAAAGGTATTTTTCGATGCTGTTGTTGTTGTTATTATTGTTGTTGTTGTTGTTGTTGTTGTTATTATTATAATTGTTCAGTAGTTTTATTTTTATAATGTGCTTTCACTTCACTACCGAGCGCAGCTCTGTGCGCCATGGGTATGTGCTGTGGTTTGCTGTGGTGTTCTTATGGTTACTGTATTGAAAGTATTTTGCGTAGGATGTGTGCAGTGCCCAGTAGTGCAATTTTCTGTATGTTATATATATTTGTAAGTCCTGGTGTTTTTGTTATGTATTTGTCTGAATATTTTTTTATTATACCTAAGGCACATACTATGATAGGAATTGTTTCTGTTTTTAGATTCCACATTCGAGTTACCTCTATTTCCAAGTCTTTGTATTTTGAAAGTTTTTCCATTTCTTTTAGCGAAACGTTAATATTATTATTATTATTATTATTATTATTATTATTATTATTATTATTATTATTATTATTATTATTATTATTACATTATTCAGGTCACTGCTCGAAATCGAACTCGGAATCTTTGGGTTAGTAGCCCGCGCTCTTAACCACTGCGTCAGGAAAGAAAGAGAACCCACCTCATCAACAAGATATTATAACAATTTTGATGACCGCATAAATGGTAAACAGAACGCTATTAAGTATTTTTAAATAACCGTTAGTAGATCTGACGTCAAAGGTAGACCGTAGGAAGAGAAAGGGTAAAGAAATAATAAATAGAGAACAAATAATGGAGAAATATAAAGGGATATGTTGTTTGAAAAAATGTTCAAAGGCTTGGAAGTAGATTTCTTTATTAAAATAAAGTGCAAGGTGAACTAAATATTCAAACTATACAGACTGGTATAAATCACTTGTATGAGCCAAAGGTGTGTTTCTGCTAATGCTTACATCTGTTAGATCGCTCTATAAGCGTGTTAACAAGGTAATTCTTGGAGAAGAGAATATGGAAGAGCTCAGAGTTGCAAATGTTACATAATCGTTTGCCCTTGTCATAAAGGAAAGAGACGGACAGGATGAACCAATCTAAATTAAAATCCTTATTGTTGTCTTTAAGAAACCAAACCAATTTACTAAGTTTGCTAAGCCTTGTGCAATTGCGTTTACTGCTATCCCTAAATGAAGAATAATGATTGGAAATTCTCTTAGATAACTGGGAAGAGGAAGCGCCAATATAGAAATTAGCATCGGTACCGGAAGTAATTTTACATTGGTGTATAGAATTTTTAATCTTAGAATTCTTAGACATAAATTTAATTCTGTTGGGGTTGTCCTCAGAGACCAAAACTATGTTGCTGTTGTTGTTGTTGTTGTTGTTATTATTAATAGTATTATTATTATTATTTTATGTTTGACTTTTGCTTTGCATTTGTACAAGTTGGATCCAAGTCTCACCCAGAGACCTCAAGAGACAACAAGTTAGAAGTTCATGCAGGTGTTATGCCTAGGGTACCATATATTTGGATTTGTACATAGTGTTGTTATAGAGAATGTTTAAGAAACCATATTATTATCATTATTATTATTATTATTATTATTATTATTATTATTATTCAGTAGTTTTATTTTTATAACGTGCTTTCACTTCACTACCGAGCGCAGCTCTGTGCGCCTTGGGTATGTGCTGTGGTTTGCTGTGGTGCTCTTATGTTTACTGTATTGAAAGTGTTTTGCGTAGAATGTGTGCAG
>NC_068983.1:117021705-117026332 GCF_001194135.2 Octopus bimaculoides
ATATATATATATATATATACATATATATACGTATATATATTTATACATATATATCTATATACATACATATATATACATATACTTTATAAGTTAGAGACATGTGTTCTCTGTAGAGAATACACATCGAAGTGCTCAAGATGTTTGACCTTGAGCCGGTAGATGAGTAAATGTAATTACAAGGAATTTAGGTAAGTCGATTAACACAGGATATTAAATACGTTGAATAGAAAAAATGTACATGTGTATGAATATAAAATAGTCACACTTACAGAATATAAATGATATCGGGAGTTAAATGGGTAGAATTTTACGAGTCCATATATGCATATGTACATATTCATTTATTTCATTATTTGTTTCAGCCCTAAGGTTGCGGGCATGTTACGGCACTGCCAGTGTTATCACCTTTTCAATGGCCAATTTGATGTGATTGGCTTTTAGTGAAAGAGGGGGTTAGACACTGCTCCCCTCTCTTGAGTCTCCTGCCTTGATATTGGTTCATCTGGGTCCTTGAATACCGAACGACCAAGTGTTTTCTTGAAACCATCTACCCCCACTTCATGAAAGTCCTTCAGATGTTTTGGCAACACGTTAAATAGCTGCAGACTCTTGACTTCCAAGCTATTGTAGTGCACGGTCTTGACTCTAGATGGGATAGCTGGGATCTTTGACACAGTGCAGTGACATTCAATTCGAGGTTTGGTATAGCTCTCGATTCCAAAGTTTTGTGCGAGGCCGTCTAGTATCTTCCATAAAATATATCACTGCATAACTCTCCCGTCTCCGCTCCAGGAGGGGGGTGAGTCGTTGCTCTACCCTGAATCCTAACTCAGCCCTTTACTAATGAAATAAGCTAAGGAGTATCCATACAGTCATGTGTTATGGAAACATAAGGATCAAATCGAAATCAAACCAGAAATCTGTGAATATTAAGAGCTGGAGAATGATGACACCTCGAACGTCTTTGATCATACATAAACTCCGGCAGAGTGGATTTTCAATCAATAATTCTACTTCCATCTCGAAGTTATAAACATCAGACACTTAAATCAATGCAGTGATATTTTGGATGCTATGGCTTCCTACTTTGAAATACCTCACAGCAACTAGCAGGTTTTTGGTAGGTTGAAATGTATGTAATAGGAAAGTGAGGTGGACAGGATTTTACTAATATTCAGACGAGCAACGTAGAAAGAGGAGAAAATGAGAAAGAAACAAAGGCACGAAAAAAGAAAAAAAAAATCAGTATATAAAGTGAATAGTGAGCTCATGAAATAATTGAAGAAATAAAAAGAAAGAATCAGAAAGAAATGCATGAAAATGAAATGAATAACAGTGAGCAAAGGTGAAAAATGGTAGTGAGGAAGCAAGAAGGTATGGATAGAAAAAATCAGTGAAGAAAGGTAAGAGGAAAACTAAAGCAAAAGGTTGAAGAAATAAAGAGAAAGAGAGTAAGATGAAAAGATGTGAAGACAATAAATTGGTTGAAGAAAAATGAATTTATATAAAGAGAGATAGATAAAATATAAGATGTATTGAAGTGTAGAACAATATGTGAAGTATTGAGCGAGTAGCGTAGAGACAAAATTTTGGGATAATTGCTGAAAAATATTTGTTCAATAAATGAAAATAAAAATCAAATTAAATTATGGAAGAAGCTTCAAAAACTGAAATACGAAAATATGAAATATATATAAATAAAGAGATGTGGGGAAAATGATATGAACTGAATGAAATGGGATTTGTGAAACGGTATCTGAAAAACTGGTAGATTGTTCAATCCAGGTTCTCGACCATTGTTGTATCTTATAAGCTCGGGAGACAGATATGCAACGTTGAATAAGTTCTCTGAGTTAGAATGGATGATTTCAGATGAATTAATATAAAAAGATTAAAATATCTACAACACATGCCGTTATTTTAATAAGTTGAAATTACCTCCCCTTCAATTTTTCAATGGCTAACATTTTTCACTGGGTTTAATTCTCCTCTGTCAATGAAGAAAATTTCAGTAAATTAAGAATTTCTCGTACATGTCTTTCCTGTACACTCCCTTTTGATTTTATTCTCCAAATTCCCAACGCTGTCCCCTTCGAGATATTTTCTCTTTGCTCCATATAATTTTAATTATTCTTTTATTCTTTTACTCATTTCAGCCATGCGGCTCCGGTTATGCTGGAGCACCACCGCGGAAAAAGTTAGTCGACGAGGATGAGATTATGTACATGTCCTTCAAGAAATAGAAATATTGATTTCAATTTCCGGCACTAGACCAGCAATATCAAGTGAAAGTAAGTCGATTACATCGATCTCAGTACTCAACTAGTACTCTATTTATCGATCATTGAAGAATGAAAAGTAAGGCAAACTCGACCCCGGTGGCATTTAAACTCAGAACGTGATAGATTAGCAATATTTTAAGTTAAATACTTAAATCTTCGAAAACTAGTAGGAAACAAGTAAAGAAAATGGTAAACCGAAGCTGGACACGTATAGATTGTATTCAGTGCTCAACTGGTACTTATTTTATCAACCCCGAAAGGATGAAAGGCAAAGTCGACCTCGACAGAATTTGAATTCATAATATAAAGACATACAAAATGCTGCTAAGCAGTTTCTCCGGAGTACTAAGGATTCTGCCAGCTCGCTACCTTAAATTGGACCATAATACTAAAATAAAAAAATAAATAACATTGCTGAAGTCGACTCTACCTTTCATTATTTCGGGATCGAAAAACTAAATATCAATTGGGTACTTAAGTCAATGTAATCGTCTTACATGCCACCCTGAAATTGCTGACCTCGTGTAAAAATCTGAAATCAATATTAAGAACAAGAGATAAAATGATATTAAATCAGTTGGTGTATGATAATTACAAGGTATACATGGTCTATATTAAAACAGATTTCTCTTAAATTCCTCATGGTGAAGTTGATTTCGTTCGTCATTTTGTTAGCTAGGTGTACACAATCATTATATTTTGCAAGTGTTCATTAATTACGTCACCATCAATTTGACAACCGCTGTAAAAAATATGAGCAATTATTTTTGTTACTACTTGATGTATTGGATTTTGTATTTTCTTTATTCTCTATCGCTCCTCTTTGGTGTGCACGTGTGTGTGGGTGGGTGTTGAGCTATACAATTTCGTATGGTAAGTCTTTGTGTATATGTACTTAGACGTACAGTTATATTCATATATGAATAGGTGAAAATAAATATAAAGTTAAACGTATAAAGGGAGGGGGAGTGTGGACGTGTGTGTAGGAGTGAGAAGATACGTACCTCTATCCTCGCTAACTAAATTCCAGCCTACTTTCACTGCTATTACTCTCTAAACTATTTATCATTGTAAAATATGATCTTTTCCTTTTTGAATCTGTCAGCGTAAGCAGTTGAGCTTCTTTTTTTTCCCTTCTACATTTCTGCCTGTATTTCACTGATAAAATAAAAATTATTGCTTTCCTTTTCTTAAGTACCATGTTAAGAACTTTTCACTCATGTATATACCCAACCGTAACGTAGCCCTGTTAACCAGATGGTGTTGGTAAATAATAATGGATTTATTTGGTATTCTCTTTTACAGATCTGGCTTTTCAATGTGATTATGCAATAATTAGCGCACAACATATTAGTATTCGCTTTTGAGACACGTGCAAGACCTATGTAATTTATGAGGTCATAATAAAAATATAAACTAATTCTCTTTTTATATTCTGATTTCTTATATATGTCCCTCATTCCTCCTCCCTCTTTCTCTCCCCATCTCTCTCTTTACCCCTTTATCTTATTCCATGTCTTTCATCTCTCTATTTCTCTTCTGAATGCATACATACAGAATATGCACATATTTATACGCATATATACAGACACATATATGTATGCATATAAGCATGAATACATACATCTTTCCACCCGCTCAACCACGCGTATACATTCCCGTACAAACCCACGAACACACACGCCATTAATAATGACTTACTTACACTTGTAAACATATTTTTATTTGGAGATAACCATATATACTTGCGTGTATCTATTTATGTGTGCATACAAATACAGATACACGCACACTTACACACATAACTGTTCCGACACAATCAATACTTCTAATGCAGCACTCCATCCTTCACACGCATAAACATACTCACACATCACACACCCACGCTCAATTACAAACGCAACACATATCCATCGCTCATACACAGGCATCTAACCGAGGTCTCACTTAGTCACACACAGTCACGTGTAGACGTGCACGCAAACACATATACCCTCTCGACCACACAGACACACGCACACATATACATGCATGTACTACTAAATTCACCAGCCTAGCACTCTCACACACACAAACACGATACATACAGACATAAACATATATGGGCACACAGAAACACATACATATTATAGAGACATGTACCCTCAAAAATTCGCGCTCACCCACGCTCGCATATTTGCATACACACATACACGCATATGCCAAAATGCACCTTCCTGCAATTAAATTCCACAATTATCTCTCACACTTCTGTTAGTCAGACATGGAACATATCTGAAATGTAAAATTTTAACTCTTAACTCTTTACATACATACATACATACATATATATATACATATATATA
>NC_068983.1:117027564-117028637 GCF_001194135.2 Octopus bimaculoides
TGTATATATATATATATGTGTGTATATATATGTAAATATAAATATATGTGTGTGTGTGGATACATAAATAATATTTTTATGGAGGCAACACATGCGGAGTTTAAAAGGACATAATTAAAATACACATTCGTAACTTGTATAAATATATAAACTCTTTATAAAATGGAAATAAAATATAAATATACATAAATAGACAAATGTCGATGTTATACATAAAACACGATTGAATTTAAGAAAAACTTCTTTTGTAAGTATATTTAAAATTATAATATGATGAAATTTTAAAATTTTTCTTGAGCGGATTAAGTAGTAAAGTGACATACTAAAACAACGAAAGAAAAAATATAGAGATCACATCTACAAGCCGTTTCAGAGATGTGCCATGGAATACGACATATTTCATATTATTAATCATGGCACTAATGAAGGGAGTGTGATGATTAATAATATGAAATATGTCATATTCCATGGGACATCTCTGAAACAGCCTGTAGATGTGTTCTCTATATTTTTTCTGTCGTTGTTTTAGTATGTCACTTTACTACTTAATCCGCTCAAGAAAAATTTTTAATTTCATCATACTAAAGTATTATAATTTTAAATGTACTTACAAAAGAAAGTTTTCTTATATTGAATCGTATTTTATGTATTACATCGACATTTGTCTATTTATGTATATTTATATTTAATTTCCATTTTATAAAGAATATATATATTTATATAAGTTTCGAATGTGTATTTCAATTATGTTCTTTTAGACTCCGCATGTGTTGCCGCCATAAAAATATTATTTTCAATATAGCTCACAACGATCACTACATCTTGCTATCTGTATATTAATGGGAGCTATTGTTAACATTGACAAGCTCTAAAATAAACCATATGTTTTACATATATCTATATATACAGGTACGTCATATTTTCCGTTTTCTTTCTATTTAATCCTGAAAATATATATGTACGTACATATATATATATATATATATATATATATATATATATATGTGTGTGTGTGTGTGTGTGTGTGTGTGTGTGTATGTACATACACGCGCGCACGCGCACACACGCATATA
>NC_068983.1:117028744-117037840 GCF_001194135.2 Octopus bimaculoides
ATATATATATATATAGTTTTGCTGAATCATTCAATGATTCATATGCTAAATACTCTTGTACTCCTTTACTCTTTTACTGGTTTCAGTCATTTGACTACGGCCATGCTGGAGCACTGCCTTTAGTCGAGAAAATCGACCCCAGGACTTCTTCTTTGGAAGCCTAGTACTTATTCTATCGGTCTCTTTTTGCCGAACCGCTAAGTTACGGGGACGTAAACACACCAGCATCGGTTGTCAAGCGATGGTGGGGGGGACAAACACAGACACACAAATACACACACATATATATATATACATATATACGACGGGCTTCTTTCAGTTTCCGTCTACCAAATCCACTCACAAGGCTTTGATCGGCCCGAAGCTATAGTAGAAGACACTTGCTCAAGGTGCCACGCAGTGGGACTGAACCCGGAACCATGTGGTCGGTAAGCAAGCTACTTACCACACAGCCACTCCTGCAACTATAGAATAAAATTTATTTGCCAACGTAAAGAGTCAATCCTGTTTAGGACGATGTTACTACCTTTATTTTGAGCCTTAGGAAAACATCTTTTCCAACTGGCTACCGACGTACAACTGCGTCCTTATATCTCGAACAAGGCTGCTGTTATCCCCACTCCCTTGTTCTAGGTATAAGGACGTAGCTCTGCGTCGGTAGCCAGCTAGAAAAGAGGTTTATCTGGGGTTAAAAAAGGTAGTAAAATCGTCCTAATCAGGACTGTGACTTAACGTCGGCAAATAGGTTTTACTCTTATATTTACTGAATAATTTCTCTTTACATTCTATTAGATTCCTACTAAGAAAGAGTATAAATTCAATGAAGTCATCATTTTCTCATGATTCATTTTTCTGTTAGAAATAAACATTATTTGATATTGTCTTTTCCTTGAACATTGTGTTAGATGTCTTAGAAATGAATATTTATAACTTACGAGATAAGATATATTTATTTTGATGTCTAACACATGCCAAAATAAAAAGACTGTGAGAAGGCATTGTTGATTAATATCGGCAAACGTATGCTATGGTACTTATTTTAGTAATCCTGCTGCAAAAATTATATGGACTTCGGCAGCATTTGAACTCATAATGATAAAGCCAGATATAATTAACAACAACCGTTTTATCGCTGTGTCTACTAACTCTTTATTCACTATTGTTGTAATTTCTGAATTCCGATGAGTACCTCATAGCTAGGGTTTACCTGAAGAAAATCAATACTGCGACACGATTTCAATTTCCGATTATACTTTTTAACTCACTTTGCTAATTTCCGGAGAAATTTATGAATGCTAGCTACGGCTACTTCGAAACCCGTTACTAAAATACTTTGCTTTTGTGTCTAGCAAAAATGAGCACGAATGCATTTTCAGAGCTCTCAGTCATATAATTCTTTCAATTTTTCTAATCATATTCTTTGTTCCCAATATTTGTCTTAAAATATCTTTTACTTTAGCCGAATTTTCCTAGGTAATAACTTGTGAGGCATACACTCAATAGCAATAATATACAAGCCAACGACCTATGAGAATTCAAACGCTATCCAAAACATATTTATTGAATATTTCTTCTAGCATTTAGTAGAAAATTTATTTTCCATATTAATGCATATGTTTTCTGTTATTCTAAGTGTATTCTGATAGCAATTGTACATCGTTATATTCATAGGATCAATACATTTTAAAATTTATACATTATCATTATTATTTTTATCATGATCTTCTTTCAATTTTGTTTCCATTTTTGTTACGAGTGTCTTCTCCCACCAAGCGCAAAGAAACTCACTGTATGCATTGCTAGGCCATTAAAATAAAGACACCAGATTGTTCATTTACAAAATCATGTGATAGAAAATGAAGGGTGTAAAAAGAAAGAAAATTCACACTGTGTTTCTCAATACTTATGACGTAGCAGTTAAGACAGTTTTCTGCACTCCCTGCATGGATGGTAAGTCAGGGATCAACTTTAAATAATTTTCAGTGTCTTGTTTTGATCATTCCAAGTGCTCCTACAATCGCTGGTATTGTAACCGTCTTGAGATGCCACTTGAAATCGATTTCAATCACTAAATCTTTATATTTTCTGAGCTTGTTAAATTCTTTTGCCGAAATATTATGATCATGTGGTATGCTCATGTCATTCAATAAACAGATTTTTTTTTCTTGGCCTCTCACAACAATATCTGGTTTATTAGCTATTGATGAGTGTGTTTCTGGAGAGTGGCTTTGGCACATTTATCAAGACCAAATTCCATCCCGATGTCATCACTGAACGCTTTCACAGTACTTAATAAGCCTTCAAGCTCATTATCGTCTTAAGTTTTAAGTCATCCATGTCGAATTTTCTTGTCGTCAACTTTATACTCATACCCTGTTCTGTTAAGTTCACTTGTAAGTGGTAGAGTGGTATAATTGGAAATTCATATTTCAGACTGACATGTTTCAGGGAGTTGGAACTTACAGGAAAAATTTGAAAAGATACAACAATTCAACAATTTCAAGATCCATGAATGCAGTGTACTGTCAAAGGTCTTTTTTATAATTAATTCATGTGGATCAGAGATTTCTGCGTTTGTTATACTAGTTCTCATGGATCACGCGACTAGGAGTTAATCTTTGCATCAATATGATCCTCACCAGCACCCTCTTTGTTTAGTGGGGAAAATATCGTTCTGTTCCGTAAAGACATATGTTGTCTCCACGTGAATGTTAAATTTTTATACATGATAGACAGACAGGTTATGGGACCGATAGTTTTTGGAAACTTAGTTACATTATTCTTTAGAAGTAGGTAAGTAGTACCATTTGCTAACCAATCAGTCGTTTTCTTAAAATCTCTGATGATTTCATAGATGAACTATTATTATTATTATTGAAAGATACAAATATATTTTTTAATTCTCAACCTCGTTATAATGCTAACAAAATAACGTGGACAGGATAAATTATCTATACATTGCAGAAAAATACGTTACCAGCCAGCCAGCCATGAGACTCGAACTCACATCCATGTGATTACGTGTTAAGTGCTTTACCATTAAGCTAAACTTCCCAGTAACGAATTTTTTACAATTTTAGAACTTATAAATTTAGCTTCATAAAACGCTAACGTTAAATTCAACTTACGATGAAAGTAAACAAACAAAGTTTGTTTTAGAAGCGTTGAGATGTATTGAAAGATACAGAAATAATTTTTTTATTCATTAGCATTATCACGCGTTTGAGAATAAAAAAAAATTATTTCTGTATCTTTCGATATATCTCAACGCTTCTAAAACAAACTTTGTTCATCGTAAGTTAAATTTAACATTCTTCTTCTTCTTCTTCTTCTTCTTCTTCTTCTTCTTCTTCTTCTTCTTCTTCTTCTTCTTCTTCTTCTTCTTCTTCTTCTTCTTCTTCTTCTTCTTCTTCTTCTTCTTCTTCTTCTTCTTCTTCTTCTTCTTCTTCTTCTTCTTCTTCTTCTCCTTCTTCTTCTTATTCTTACTTTTAATCTGCATCTTTGTTACAGTCACTTGTTGAGACATAACCAGCGTGCTTGGGCGAGTGAAGAATAAGAGATGCTACAATGAGTGAAAGCTCGGGGAGAGGAGGTAGTGAAATAACTTCACGTAATACAACACAGAAATTTAAATAGATAGAGCTTCTCGTTTAAATATCTGTCTTGTATTACATGAAGATATTTTACTACTACTCATCCACAATTATTATTATCATTATTATTATTATTGAGTGAGAGAGCAGTGCATGCCATCAAAGTGACACTGGGGTACAAATATACGAAGCCCATTATACCCATCATGACTACCCGTCTGATAAGGGTACACCAGACACATGCATCGCAACCATATGTGCGCGACATGGTGGTATCATAGCAAGATAAACAGCGCATGACCTCGCAGGTGGAGCCCAGTTAGAATTTTCTTCAGGTCGAGTAGCCCATCCCGCTCAAAAGGTCCCTGAATAAGGTTTGTTTAAGGATGTTGAGCAAAATACCCATGTTTCCAAAGGTGAATTATTCAAACCCCAAAGAATTCCACTCAACACATGGCTATGATGCTCCCCCACTACTTCTGCTCGTGATCAGAGATGCACATATCGTTAGCCACCAAGGGACATGCTCAACTGGTTAAGGTCAAACAACTGACAAGCAAATCTGTGGTACTGAGCAGAATATTTGCTGTAGACCATCTTTTATACCAAGACAAAACAATGTACATGATAACACTTCCAATCAATTAAGATCAGGTGCCATGAGAGCCACTGCTTGGTACTGCAGCCGGGCATTTATTATTATTATTATTATTATTATTATTATTATTATTATTTTACCTTCAGTGTAGGTAAAAATGCACCGGGGTCTTTAGACATCCGTCAAGTCACATCTTTTAGAGCTCCTGGAGTCTTACATGCGTAGTAAGCTTGCTATCTGTAGCCTACGGTACCATGCTATCCATTCTCTTCAGCTATCAAATACTTTATTAATAATACGCTGGACGAAATGCTTAGCGGTATTTCACTCGTTGTTACGTTCTGGGTTCAATTTCCACCGAGGCCGACATTGCCTTTCATCCTTTCAGAGTCGATAAATTAAGTGCAAGTGAAACAATGGAGTCGATATAATCGACTATCCCTTTCTCGAGAAATTCCAGGCCTTGTGCCTATAATAGAAAGGATTATTATTATTATTATTATTATTATTATTATTATTATTATTATTATTATTATTATTATCATCATTATTATTATTATTTTCATTATCATCTTCTTTCAATTCCGTTTCCATTTCTTGCCGAGTGACTTCCAGCCACCTAGGCCAGAGAAACGTACTTTATACATCGGTAGGCCATTAAAAGAAACACCCAAGATTGTTCATTTACAAAGTCATTTACAAAAAGGGGAAGAAAGAAGAGAGACCCCACCGCAAGACAGGTGCTACTTAGTGGCCACTTAGATCCCTGTGCAAAAAATAAGTCCCCCAAATTCCAAGTTTTCTTACTGTACCTTTGCCCAGATAGCATCACTGACCAAACACGAATAAGCAGCAAAAGCATTTTTATTCAATAATACAGACCACAGTAAAAAATAAACTAATATCTTGAAAAATACACTTGGATTGACGATTGATGTCGGAACAATTACTCAATACTCTGTTTCCTACACACACGCACACTCCCTATACGTATTGACATATGAATACAATATTTCCCAGGAACACACATCCACAACAAACGCTCACAAATACAATACACACACACAAATACAATACTACCCACGCACAAACACACGCATATATACACGCACGCACACAAACATAATATGCCCATTCTCCAGGAAAAAAAACACATTCCTACAAAAACATACACACGCAATACAATTCAACAGTCACAACAAACACTCATAGACACATACATATATACACACATACATAGCCACATACACGTACACACGCATGCACTCGCACATACGCACACACACACACACACACACACACACACACTGCCCCGATAAATACAAAAACACATATATGCACACGTACACACGCATACTCACATGCACACGCACTCACCGGCCTAACAAACGCACACACACGCACACATGCACACCACGCTGAAAACTGTAACACACACATACACATGCACATAGACGAACACACACAGCGCCCTGACAAATATAACACACATACACACGCATACACACACACATACACACACCAACCAGACAACTATAACACACACACACATACTCATTCATACAGACACCCAAAGCACTCTGACAAATATAGCATACACATACACACGCATATACAATTATAATACACACGGACACACATACACAAACACATGTGCGCACACACACCACTCTGATCAGAAAAATCACACACACATATATACACTTACACGCAAATTCATACCATTCATTACTTATGAGTCATATATATAAACCCCAAAACACCAGCCAAAGCAACTAAAGCATAACAGAACCAGC
This sequence comes from Octopus bimaculoides, assembly GCF_001194135.2. Taxonomy (NCBI): domain Eukaryota; kingdom Metazoa; phylum Mollusca; class Cephalopoda; order Octopoda; family Octopodidae; genus Octopus; species Octopus bimaculoides. Next base: position 117,034,732 of record NC_068983.1, read on the forward strand.
TCACCAAACAAGCCTTTCTTGGCTCCACAACTATTAGAACCTTTTGATCATGTGACTGCCATCAACCACCCACATTGTTTTTACAGAGACTACAATTCTAAGCCGCCTTTTTCAAAAACAGAACGATCTTTTGATCATGTAACTGCCATTACCAACCATATTGTTTTTCTTTAAAAAGAAGGCATTTTTGAGCCATCATCTCTGTATAAAATAGTGGTAACTGTTAAATTCCATCCGGATGCGAGACCCAATAACCAGATGCGAGACCCAACAACCAGATCCGAGAACTATAAATGGTCTGTTATTTCTCTACTCACCTTTTTTCAATTTAAGGTGCTGCAAACAATTATGGTTTCTGATCACAGTGACATTTTAATACCCACTGATTGGCAAACCAGACACGTGTTATCTTCCTGTCAAAAAGTCTACTAGTTGATTTGGATTTATTAAACTATTATTTCACTGATCACAGAACATCAAAATTTTTCTTGTCATTGTTAAAGATTGTATCACTTGATTTGAAAACATTTATGTAAACTGATTTTTGGCACCACGTGGATACTCAAAGCCTCACACTTTACTTTTGAAAATCTTTTTAAATAAGTGAAACCGGTCAAGTTAATAAATACTTTAAAAAGATACCTGCATTTTCAGATTCTTTTCCTCATATCTTTGCTATACACGCGCGCGCGCGCACACACACACACACACACACATATCGTTTTTGCTGTGGAGATTTTGCAGTGGAGAAATGCACTGAGGTAATTTATGAAAATGAAGTAGAGTTCCTTGAAGTCAACACGAGGGAACTGGGCCTCCTCCTTAGACTAAGCTACGATAGTGACTATTTAGACGACCATGACCTCAGTAGATTCTGCCCCACCAGGTCACAGAGGGGAAGACCGCCCACCATCACCTCAGCAGTGAAGAAAAGCACCGCAGAGCGCTAGTGTGATTGGATCGTACCCACCCAAGACCCTGAAAGCAAACAGGTGAAAGGAATGATTGCACATGCAATAGGGGCTAGCGTAAGAACCACATAGTAAAGTTTAACAAGAAACTATACATGCAGATTCAAGGTGCAGCAATTGTTGTCGGTGTAGCTGGGATGTGGCCGGCCTCTTCATGAGCTGGTGGGACAGAAAACTTAAGCAATCCTTAGCAGAACAGTCCACAACTCTTCTACTTTACAGCAAGTATGTACACGATATCAATATCCTAGTTAAGACTAACTCTAGTAACCTTAATATAGAAACTGAGAGGAACATAAAGGAGAGCATCCAGCAAGTAGCTGACCCCATCTAGCAAAGTATCAAGGTAACTATAGATTACCCCACTAGGCACCCCAACAATAGACTACCCATCCTTGATACTGAACTTTGGTTAGAGACTGTGAACAACAGATTACAACTCCTCCACTCCTATTACATGAAACCCATAGCTTCGAAATATGTTGTTCATAAGAACTGAGCTTTGTCACACAACGTGAAAATTGACATACTGATAGCAGGCTTAGTTAGGATAATGAGCAACGTGTCCCAACTATGCAATCCCTATGAAACGAAGAAACATGTACAGAACTTTATGTACCGCATGCAGTTCTCTAGATATGATCAGAAAGATAGGGTTCGAGTATACAGGGGTGCTAGAAAGAAGTTAGAGAACATTATATGTAATGAAACCAGTGGTACCTACCTGCCCCAGATATAGAAGAAAAGACTGCAATAGAAGACAAATAGCTTGCGACGAAACAAACAGGGTGAACACATGGTATAAAACCGACAAATATCAAGGAGTGATGTTTGTAGAGGCCGCAGCCTATGGAAAACTAGCCCGTAGATTTATGAAAGCTCCGAAAGAGACCAAACTCAACATTGAGATTGTTGAAAAGCCAGGGAACTCCATCAGATCACAACTATGTAGGACGTACCCCTTTGAGAATACCATATGCACCAATGATAACTGCATGCTATGTAGGATTAGCCCTGGCATTAACTGTATAACTAAAAATGTAGCCTACAGTATAACACGCATAGAAGGTGCTTGTAAAGACATGAACATGACATACATAGGAGAGACATCTTGAACATCTTGGACTCTTGGACATTGCGGAAAGACTAAATAAAAGAGTCCTTCCTACTCTAGCAACATGGAGACAACTTAACATCCGTATTTTATCCAAGCACCCAAAAGACCCAAACCTCAGACAAATACAGGAGTATGTCCTCATAAATGAAACATCCCCGGTACTAAATAGGAAATATACATAGTAGGTAATCATACCCCCATACCCACAGTTTATATTTATATACAGATAGTTTGTGGGCTGTCATGTAGATGTGTATTTGTGGGTGTCTGTGTGTATATATGTATATGTATATGTATATGCACATGCATGTAGGCAAATGGATGTGAAAATAAACAGATACCCATACAGACGGATAGATTGTAGGTAATATGAACTGACAATCACACATACACACACATACGCAAATTAAGACTGAAACACATGAACATATACACACACACGCACTTCACACAACGACATATATGGACACACACACACATCCACACATACGGAGATACGCATCTATACATTCAGAGACAGTACATAGTCACAAAAACTCATACGCACACACACAGACAGACACACTCAAACATGCAGCACACAAGGAGACAGATATACACAAACACACACATGCAAACATACACACACACACGCACACGCACACATAAAAACATACAAACGCGAACACAAACACATGAATATGCAGAATGCATACAAACGTACACACATACATATATAAATTTGCACACACACACATACATGCATACAGACACTTACTTGCATGAGTACATACATACATGCATACATACACGTGTAAGCGCACACACACTGACTCACACACATGCGCACAAACAAACAAAAAGAACGCAGCTCGAATAACGAACAGTGTCAACAACTATTGGAAAGTTTGCAAGACGCAACGGAAATTTTAGAAAATATATATATATTTATATATATGCATATGTATATATATATGTGTGTATCTCTCTCTCTCTCTCTCTGTATATATATATATATATATATATATATATATATATATAT
>NC_068983.1:117038222-117039741 GCF_001194135.2 Octopus bimaculoides
ATATATATGTACGTGTATATGTTTATGTATGTTGATATATGTCGGAACAATGAAAGTTCTCAATAGGTGTTGTAGATAGTATAGTCCTTATTGAAACTGAATGCTTGTCTATTGCAACTTGGGCTTCATAGCACTAGGTTATGTAACTGTCACTTTTGTACGAGTATGATTTGAAAGTATACACTATGCTTTTGCTAGTTAACTAAAGGTTTCAGCTGTTTATGTAATCATGAGAAAACTATGGAGGATGTGGCATCTAGTTGGATCGCGCGCTCTAGCAGTGCTAGCCTGGTATTCGTTTCCAGCTGAGTTGACTGGAGCAGCGTAAAATGAAGCACCTTCCTCAAGGATACAACCTGTCGTCTGATGCGGATACGGAACCTTCGATCCAACACTAACTATTAGACCTCGCACCATCGCTCATACATATATATGTGCGTGCGTATGTATTTATTTGTGCGTGTGCATTGTGTATGTGCAGTTACCTTTCATGAACCTACAAGAGAAGAGAAATTATTTTATAGGATTTGAGACTCCGTGTATTACATTTAGTATCTGACGTACGTATAATCTTTTCTGAACGAATAAATACCGTACAATAGCAAATTCTATATTTGGTGCGGCAAATAAATAGTTATTTTCTTTTAATTAGTTTTATGAACAACAATTCAATTTAATATGTTAGTAGTTTTTGGAAGAATCCAATGAAATACTACTGTTGTACATTATGTTTTTCTTCCAAATATGATTCGCACGCAAATGAAGAATTGATGAATATATCCATTCAATAGCGCAGACAATTCAAATAATGTTTGTTTACTTATATTTATTGGGAGTGTTTCCTTCATGTCTCGTTTTTTTTTTCTACGCTTGCTCAAAATATTTTTTGTCATCAAATTAAACACAACTTAGTAACAGTTTAATGTATTATACAAGAAGATCACAAATTAAGTTTAAAATCTACTACAGCTGTTTCAATAGAATTTTATTGATGTACTCATAGATTACATCATCGGAAAAATCCACCGCCTTCTGATAAAATTCTAAGTAGGTAAAAGCAGGCAAGCCAAAACCTTGATGATGACCTATCCAACAAACATCATTATGAACATGTGATATCTTAAAAAAGAACATTCGAATTTGTAGAGAAATCAGAAATACAACGATCATGCAAGGAGTAAAGCGGTCAATATAACTCTATAGTTTCAAGCAGTTTTCATAGTTCATAGACATATCTTGTTTTGAAAGAGTGCTAGAGAACCGACTGGTTCTAGCCAAAACATTTCTAGGAAGATATCTTGTTGGCTAAGTGACATAAACGAAGAAGACGCTATGGCAGCAGAAAGACATAAAACTGTCGTCAGCATTTCATGCTAGCAAACACGCACACGTAGAGACAATATGCACTTATATACAATTATACGTGAGTATATATTTACATCGGCGGCGGTTGCGGCAGCGGTCCCGCCGCGGCCGACGTCGTCGACGACGTCCCGACCCCAAGACTTATATATATATA
>NC_068983.1:117039859-117040206 GCF_001194135.2 Octopus bimaculoides
TTTAGCTGCTATTTCTGAACTTCGGTATGTAGTGAAGCAACCTCTTGTTGATCCCTTAATTTTGTTTATAAATGCATAAGAACTTTTAAATAAGTTCCACACCGATAATGGTGCTTACATACCGAAGGACTTGGTAAAAATGATTAATTATTAATTTATTAATAAATTAATAAATTGATAATCCTTTACCCTTTTAATTGTAATGATTATTCACTCCCGGATAGTAAACCACAGATTTTTCTGCGGTACCGCTTGCGACGCACATGGTAATTCTTGAGGGAAGATGATGGGCTGGCTCGCCGATGTAGATTTGGAGATACTTTCAAAACGTGTCGATTGCCATGATG
>NC_068983.1:117040216-117042877 GCF_001194135.2 Octopus bimaculoides
AGATACTTTCAAAACGTGTCGATTGCCATGATGGCGCTAGATCATGCATGCACATTTGCCAGTATCGTCGAATTTACAACAGGAATATCATACCGGTGAGGTAATGAAGGGCTTGGTAAAAATTATTAATTATTAATTTATTAATAAATTAATAAATTGATAATCCTTTACCCTTTTAATAGTAATATATATATATATATATATATATATGGGAGAATTTACGAAAAAAACAACAGACGAGGACAGGTGGTGTAAACAACGTTTCGAGCTACGCTCTTCAACTGAAAGGATAAGGAGAAAAACAAGGAGAAAAAAATTTGAATGTTGTGGTTAGCGATCTATCATGGCGACATATATATATATATATATATATACATATATATATATATATTTACAGCATCCATAGATACATATGCATACATATATGCATGCATGCATACGTACATACATACATACATACATACACACGTACAAACGTACATACATACATATATCCATACATATATACATGCATACATGCATACATACATTCACACATACATGCATACATATTCACGTATACATATACACAGAATCGTATATAAACGCACATATTCTTTCATGCGACCGCTTGTGCATTTACACAGACACATGCATGCACACACACGCAGGCACACACACAAACACACACACTCAGACACACATACACACACACACTCAGACAGACACACACACACATATTGACATGCCCCACTCAGTTTCCACAGTTGCACATTTATATAGCCATATAAAATATAGAGATATAAATCAAATAGTCGAGGCGCAATGGCCCAGTGGTTAGGGCAGCGAACTCACGGTCATAGGATCGCGGTTTCGATTCTCAGACCGGGCGTTGTGAGTGTTTATTGAGCGAAAACACCTAAAGCTCCACGAGGCTCCGGCAGGGGATGGTGGCGAACGCTGCTGTACTCTTCCACCATAACTTTCTCTCACTCTTACTTCTTGTTTCTGATGTACCTGTAAATCAAAGTGTCAGACTTGTCACACTGTCACGCTGAATATCCCCGAGAACTACATTAAGGGTACACGTGTCTGTGGAGTGCTCAGCCTCTTGCACGTTAATTTCACGAGCAAGCTGTTCCGTTGATCGGATCAACTGGAACCCTCGACGTCGTAAGCGACGGAGTGCCACTATCTAAACCAAATAATATGATATAAAGAAATAAGTAGAAGAAAGATATTTTAGAAATCATAGATGGATAGCCTAGAGTTCATACTCTGGGCTCGCAAATATCTCACTATTTATGGAACATATATATTTCAAACGTGTATAATAAGAAAGTGTAACCAAGAGGCCGGTGATGTAATGTGACATGTTACGCAAACAATGCATGAAACCCGAAATAAAAAACTAATCTACGTCAGAGAGTATAAATAAAAAGAAGCTAAAAAGTACGGTCCAAAGCGAATTAGGTAACAGGTTTAAAATATTAAAACATGTCTCTTATATGGCGCAGGCATTTCGTAAGACTTATTAAGGGTATTTCCTGGACATTTAAGTATTTCCCATGTAAATAGGCGTATATTCATAACTGAAAATAATTAGATACGTGCGTAAAATTTTCAATAGAAAGACTGATGAGACATAGAATGTAGATGTATACTTCAAATTTCTTGTATGTGAAAAATAGTTATGTATAGATTTTGATGATATTGAAATGATATACTATATAGAAATAAATTAAAAATATATAAATGCGCATCAAATGAGACTTAGATCGAACAGTATATTCTATATTTTTGTGAGAATATTCAATATTTGCGAGCACTATAGGATAACAAAACTAAACCATTTTCTTCCTAGATTTGCATACTTTAATGATGGTATCAGCAATGCTATGTGCTCAGTTGTATCTATTTTGAGAGGTGAATGTTTCTTCTTTAAAACATCACTGAAGTGCTAACAATTTATGAACTAATTCGGTCTACTTAGTTGGGATGTAGATTATTCCAACTATTTATAAACTCGGTAATTACAATGTTCCAGCGATAGATTGAAATAATGAAAGAAATAAATTGCAATAGAATTGTGTATAAATGAAAGGAAGATGTCTGAGAAACAAGGTCAAGTAAGAAAGGAAGGAAAGACATTTCAGCGAAGTAAAGCGAAACTTTAATGCTGCGGTAAGAGACAGCGTATTGTCGAATGCTTGTTCAATGCATTATAATATCATCTTTCAACAGATAGTTTCATATAAAATTTCTTTCTTATCCCTGTTGTTTAAAGACTACGTCTTAATCTAAATGTGTATCGACAATATAAATCCATTTAAAGCTACTGATGTCAAATTTGCTTGTGTATAGCCTAGAATTATAGTACTTTGTAGTTTGATATTGATTTCTTCTAGGTCACAAGGTCCTTCTGAGTATACTGTAAACCAGTCTATTACTGTTAATTACTTTACGATTTCTATAGAGACAAATTAAACTGTTAAACCAAGCGAGTTTGAATTGAGTTACTGAAATAAATATTATAAAGCATCCGGGAGATCAAGAGTCAAGCGACTTTGCTTCTTCTAGTAATTCTAGCATGAATATCATGAATATATATTAATTTTAATTTTGTAATTGCACGCGGTAATAATTGTATAGTGATATGTATATATATATATATATATATAT
>NC_068983.1:117043732-117047194 GCF_001194135.2 Octopus bimaculoides
ATATATATATATATATATATATATAATTATGTGTATTTATTCTATCTTAATGAATAAAAATTCTTCTGGTAGAATAAATGGGTTAATAGAAACATATATATATAGATATTTTTTATAAAGGCTTCAAAATTGATTTCTTACGACAGCATAAGACCTCAGATTTTGGAGTGTAATTGATTATAGTGACCTCTGTAATTGAGTGGTACATTTCAAAAGCCTGATTAGCGAAAGGTAAACTTAATCTTCACTGGATTTGAACTTAACATTTAAAACAATGTAACTATGTATTCTATTTTTGGCTGAAGATCTTACCAGTCAGCTAATCTGCTCTCATAAAAATGAACATTTTACCACGAACGAAATAACAACGGTAAATCCACGTCTTTATTATCAAACCAACAAACTCACTATAACCTATTCAGCTGGCGATTTAGAGTATTAATATCGAAAAAGTGAATATGCAATTAGCAGGTGCTTTTAATAATTTAACTGTTAGCTAAACTGGATTAGTAACCAGTTCCATAAAATATAATTACACGATAACGCTGAGGTTTGTTAAGAAACACGACCCTGCACATTCTCTCCAGAGGAAACATATGGGAAGCTGTTCATAAATATTTATTTTCAGATATATTTCCAAAGCTACACCGCAAAGTAAAATAATTTGCATTCGATATTATTGCAGTTGTTATTGTTGTTGTTGTTATTATTATATAACATTTATATTATACTTTATCCATACTACTCTATCATTTACAACGTTTAACGTGACTTAAAATGGAATATCAGCAGTGGCGAAATATTACGAATTAAACTGCTATTTTGTTAGAAATCTGGCATATCACACAAAACTTCGATCTTACACCCAACTAATTACCAAAATCCATAGAAGATCCATTGTACTTCTACTTTGTAATATATTTTACAACTTTAAAATTCGGAAGTTTAACATAATGAATATATAGTACTAATTCGATACTATTAGTTAAATGAAATATATCTACAACATACCCGTACACTAACAGCATTTCGCTCACTCATACATGTGCCATTCATCAGATCAATTGGTAAAGTCATTCAGATAAACTCAACAATCAACCAAATAACACAAATAATTGTAAATCATATCCTTTATCTTTTACTTGTTTCAATCATTTGACCGCGGCCATGCTGAAGCACCAACTTGAAGGTTTTTTTAGTCGAACAAATCGACCCAAAACTATTTTTTTAAAGCCTAGTACTTATTCTATTGGTCTCTTACGCTGAAACTTATGTTATGGGGGCGTAAACACACAAAAAACGGTTGTCAAGTGCTGGTGGGGGACAAACACAAACATATAGAAGTACACACACACACACACACACACACACACACACACACACACACACATATATAGTTGTATATGTACAACGGGATTCTTTCAGTTTCCGTCCACCAAATCCACTCACAAGGCTTTGGTGGGTCTGAGACTATAGTAGAAAACACTTGCGCAAGGTGCCACACAGTGGGACTGAACTTGGAATTTAGTGGTTGGAAAGTAAACTTTTTACCACACAGCCACGACTAGTGGGTCGTTCAAAGCAGGAAGTACAGCACACATGACCTTCGTATGGCGTTTGACTGATGGGAGAGGAAAAAAAACAATCGGAAACTATGGTTTGCTGTAGTAGGAAGCACTGTTTGAAAATATGTCGACATCAAAGACGTAGATGATACATCTTACTTTGTATATGATAGAAGAATTATCTCATTGCTGTTATACTAAATATCAATACTGTTAATTGAGATTTTGTAATATCTACGCAATTAGCAGAAACATCCATGCTACCTCTATTTAAGGAACTATGTCGTAATGTATAACAGTCAGTGAGGAAATATTTTTTTAGCCATGTTGACTTTTCTGGTTTTGTATTCAATGTTCACTTTTTATGGAAGCTCAGTAGTAGTGATGTGTTTTTTGTACGTTTACACGTATTTGTAAATTCTCGTGCATAAACAAATCAAATTATTATTTAAATAAACTGAAGATACATATAATATCAACTAAAAATGCATTTGTGATCACTGGTACAGCAGTAATTTATAAATATATTTAGGAAGAGAATATAAACGTAATAACATTGAGAATATAATAAAGAGAATATAAACGTTACACGAACAATCTAAATATGAAACAAAAAAGAATTACAATGAAGAAAGAGAGCTCAATGCCGTATGATTACATAACACAAAAGGAGGATCGCTCAAACTCTGCGTCTATTTTTCTATTTATCAAATACCCTTTAACGAGAAATATTACCAGCTAATATAACAATAATAGTTCAGAAGCAGGGAAATCTGTGTCGATGGTGATGATTTGGCACAGATTGCCTCACACCGAGATCTAATACCAAAATCGATATGACATCTAAATTTTCCTTATAGGTTTAAGGTAAATTTGTCTCTGATTTGCTTTAAATAAATGTATCATATATATGCGTCTTCCTTGTTATATAGAAGGGCAATAATAATCTCAAATGTTATCAGTGGGAAACAGGTCTATTTTTCTTTTACGTATTGAAGAAGGTTTAAAATGTAGTACAAGTAATATAATAATATATTACTCTGGAAACATGAAAATGTTTAAATAAAATATCATTAAACATGAGTAACAAAAAAAAAAAATTAATGTTTCACTCTTCTTAAAAATTCACAGATACCTCTGTATTATAACAGAAATATATATACTTTACGGCAAGTAAAATAATTATAACGCCTCCGCACGAAGTTTAAATAAAAAAAAGATCATGAAATAATTACCTAGATGAATTTAATCAACATTAATGGACGTTAAACACAGATGAATTTTAACAAACCAAAACCAATTTCATCATGTTTTGTATACTTATGTGTATACATTTATGGCTTCGCATTATGAGCCTGCCGGAGCCATGTGCTATTCTGCTATTTGGATTTTGAATAATACATCAAGACTATAATACACCCAGTTGATTGATTTAAAATTTAGCATGATATTGAATATATCTTAATCAAATATACCTTTTTTACTTTTCGTTTTTAGCCTGAAATTGGATTGTTGTTATGGCTTTCACAGTTATTCCCAGACCACTGAAGTTGATGCGAAGTACTAAATTCCATGATAGATAAATATGAAGAGAACTCGAGAGGTAGGCAAAATGTGTGTGCAAAAGTTAGGGACGACTGAGTCATGAGTTGGCTGGGATAGGAAACCAGCCACCTCTGAAGAGCAGATACCACGTTAGTGGTGGTGGGAATGGACACAACTTTCGGCCCCAATACGGATTATATTGATGAACAACTTTAAACCAACCTATCTGTCTTTCTGTCTCTGCCTTTCACTCTCTCTTTCTCTCTCTTTCTCCCCCTCTCTATCTATCTATCTATCTATCTATCTATCTATCTATCTATCTATCTATCTGTCTCTCTGTCTGTCTATCTGC
>NC_068983.1:117047345-117058536 GCF_001194135.2 Octopus bimaculoides
ATATATATATATATATATATATATATACATATATGCTGGTCCGGTAAAATCGCTAGAAGATGGTAAGCGTGTGTTGCCCTGCTCGCAATATATGTGTGGTGAAGATTGCGTCGATAACCAACTAGAGGAAGTTTCTTCTTGGGTAACGGTAGTACCAGTAGTAACGTCGGTTCGTACGGAACAGCCATGCTTAAGTGACGACAAACATTGCTTACACACACACACACACACACACACACACACACACACACACACACACACACACACACACGCATATCGTCGTGAGTGTCTCAGAGTGGAAGCAGCCTTTCTGTGGTTAGTCTCAGTTGAGTGACTCTTGCAAGCTAAAGTAATTTGTGTCCCTTAAAAGAAATCCAGATTTGAAGAAGCAATTGTTGCTATACTATGGATGTGAGAACTCCAGGCAAGACCATTAGGGACTGTTAGGCCTAGAATATTTAGTAGCTTTGATGAGCGTTCTCTATGACAGGGGTGGAGATATATTCTATATTGAAATATCAGGTAATTATAGTGCCACTGTTGAATGTAACCTGATCCTTGCGACTCCACTGCTGAATGGAAATAGGTATTGAAATATATGTCGACTGAAGAAGACAAAAGTCTCTTCAAATATATAATCTAGAGAATGATTCTAAATGTCTTGCACGTAGTTCTAATGAAGTATAAGGACACGTGAGATCTTAGAATCTTTTAACCTGATTAAATATCAATTAGACCATTCCGACACACACACACATGCATGTATATGTGTGTGTGTATGTATATGTATGCATATATGCTTGTATGTATCATTCTCTGTGTGTGTATATATATATATATATATATATATGCAGAGAGAGAGAGAGAGAGAGATAGAGAGAGAGAGAGAGAACGAGAGAGTAATTTAATGTGTGAGAATCATTCCACGTTTTCTTTATGCACGATATTTGCGTGTTCTTCTTGTTGTTTAATTCGTTTTCTTGTAAATCCGTAGCACGGATTCCCTGTTGGTTTAGTAAAATTGCGTTAATCTCGCGGGCCCCGTTTGTATTATAGTTTGTTTGTATTTATTTGGCGTAACCATGCACGTGTGATTAAGAAGTTTACTCCAATTCACATCTTCTTGTATTGTGCCATATTGGGCAACGCACTGAACAAGTGTCTCTTACTATAGCTTCGAATAAACTTATGCCTTGTGTGTGAAATTGAGTTAGATAGAAATTATGGAAACCCACTGATGGACTGTACTAGATATTCAAAGATATTTGTGATAATGATTTGTTGGCGAGCGTAACGGTGATATGGCGTTTGAATTGCAGTAGTTGCGAAACTGAGTAGAAAGCGAATCGAAACTTTATCTTCAGTCATTGGCTTCAGAGAGCTTAGTATTTCATCTATCTCCTTCACTAAGGCTATAAATTTGCAGTTTTTTCTTCGGTGAACAAAACTTAAGGCAACTTTCCTTAAATTAGTCATTTGCATCTATTTGCAATTTCAGTTTTGCTTGCATTATCGCTGTTCTTAAGAAAGAACGAACATCACAGAATGGATTTCTATTGCTCAAGATACTGTTTTTGTATTGGTGGAGCAGCCATGAAGTAGAACGTCTAAGTTAGAATTGCTTTTTCATATAGCTGTAAAACGCTTCTTGATGGAGTAAATGTCGCGTTATATAATTTTGAGCTGCCATGGCCTATTGAAGTTTTAGAACTATAAAGAGAATACATCGAAAGAATTTGAAGTGTTAGGAAACTGAATTGACGGCGCAAATTTGGGTCTCATTGAGAGCGATAATATATTTATTGGATATAGTAAAAATATAAATTTCTTTCTCTCCATATAACGTAGAATTGACTTCCTCAAATATTCTGTTGTCATATTTGATAATAATAAGGAATCTGTGGATCGATTAATTAGACATTCAGTTACTTCCTATTCACTTAAGTATTTTAGTCAGCTTTCGTTTAATTTATCCCTTTTTGATGAAGCATATTCTACTTCGTTGGCAAGAAAAAGTGGGACGAATATATATTAAAGATATAACGAAAATAATGCTGAATATTTGTCAAATCAGTTTTCATTTCAGAATTTACACTGACGATGTTTTCCTTTACAATATATTTCTAATGATATTAAATATCAATTTGACTACTATGAATACAGAACTAAGCCCAGAATAATCCAAGTATGTAATAATCATTCGGAATTTAAATAAAAGTAATTTATTTTTCCTTGTGCACTACATTTTGTTTCTATATGGTACGACAGTCTCGGTTTCCTATAATCTAAGAAAATTGTAATTTTAACATATCTATGAATGACTGCTGTCTAACAGCAGTATTAAATACTCATGAGTACATATTAGAATCTCACCTTTATTCATTTCCAGTTGTAGATGTGTAAATAAGGTCGGTGAGAGAGATAACCAACTTTAATTATCATTTATCCAAGTCATTGCGTGTCAAATTTCTGCTATTTTAAAAACTTACGAAATCTGTTGCCTGTAAAGTAAAACAAATTGTTCTTTGTTTTAACCACAGTAATTTGTTAACGTTTTACTATTCGTAGAACTATTGAATCAGTTGATTCATAAAATTCTGGATATATACTGCAAGTAAAATGTTAAATCGCATACTATATTATGCTAACCACAACAAAACTATTTCGAAATAGCATAAACTTGCTTATTAGATACTTTACTCCACATATACTAAAACATATTACGTAATACGTTTCCTTCAAAACTTCTGAGAATATATATTTTCTCCAATGCAAGTTGGCATTAAGGAACAATTATCTGTCGTTTATTGTCGTTGAACCAGCAGTACATCTATTTACTTCTAATATATTCATCTTTTCCATTTAAGTGAAAAATGAAAATTTATAATATTTCCAATAAACTATTTTAAAATTACTATTCCATTAAACAAAGCAGATAGTCACATATACTTTAACCAATTTCAACCCGTGCAAACTAAAACCAACGACAACATCTAATGATCTCATTTGAAATTGTTTAACCACCACCTACGCCAGAAAACACCAAGTAGATCGTCAGTGTAATCTCAATGATTTTGTATACTAAATCTATCTCATATGAACAACTGACACCAATTTCTTCAACTTCAGCAACAACGAGCATTCTTGTATCTATAGAAGCAACAATACCTCCTATTCGAAATATATCTGGTTTCTCAAATCAAAAAAATTCCAGTGCTCATATATGAAACTTCTCTTCTTTGCTAAATATTACACAAGCAACAAAAGAGCTTGCAAATGGAGAGTTTAGAAATGCCCTACCCCAATTCTTAACGGCAACTCAGCGTGTATGTTATGAAATTTTCATCATGCACTAACATTGTAAGACATTTAATCTACCAAAAACAGAAACATCGAAATACGAACGTCCTACATATGCCAAATAACCATTAATATAGTATTTAAAACCGAATTCTTTTTACATTCTACATCTGTATTTTATATTTGATACTATACGTATTTTTGTGATACGTATGGTATCACGTATAGCAGAATCGTTAGCACGCTAAGCAAAATATTTAACGACACTTCGTCCGTCTTTACGTTCTAAGTTCAAATTATGCCGAGGTTGACTTTGCTTTCCATCCTTTTGGGATCGATAAAATAAGTACCACTCGAGTGTTAGAGTCGATGTAATCGACATGTCTTCCTTCCTCGAAATTGCTGACCTTGTCATAAAATTTGAAATCAATGTTTGTACTACGATATCTGCTTCTTCATTCCCACCTTATTTGATCATTTTAATAAAAAACTTTCTACCTGTAAATTTATTCACTATGCAAAATTTCATTTTACCCCAAATTAAACAAGTAATTTTATAATTAGTACATATAATTTTGTAAGTTGTATTGTATACAGTACTATTAAAACTTTATATAACAACAGTATTACAACGTAAAATACATTTTACTATAAACAATCTACTTGAGCATCGTATTCAAAATATATCTATCTCTAGATTCTAAGTCACACATGTCTTTTTAACTACCATTAAATTGGGTCAAACAAATATTTCCTCTACTGCAACAAGTAACTTCGAATCAACGTTATATTTCTCTAGGTATATTTCATTTCACCTCTCAATATGTATTTACTTCTTTCTGTCCAAGACCATCTCAAGCATATCCTTGACATTATTCTCTGCATTACGTTATACTTTTCACAAACATAATGCTTTACGTTATTAAACTGCTGTCACCATAACAAGTGCTTTAATCAAGTTGGTATGCTTAATGCAATAGATCTCTTTGTTTTTCACTCTTTCTTAAATATTTGCAGTGATAATGTGTGTGTGTGTGTGTGTGTGCGTGCGTGCGTGCGTGCGAGTGTGAGTGTATGCAGCTATGTGAGAATACGTGCATGCATGTGAGATCTTCGTAGAATTCCTCATAGAAGAGTAAGCAGTCTACTGAGTCTGTTAATTGTGCTTGATAATGCTAACATTGTGTAACGGAGTATAATTCTAACATAGTGTTGCTACCAATAACCTAAAATATTACATGGATTCAGTAGAAAGGTCAAAAGGAGAATGACAAAATCCGAATGCTTCTGCAGTCAGACTCTTTTGAATGTTATGATAGTCGGTTGTTGTAGTTCTGTTTTTGTCTCATTCATTCCATTGATCAGCCCAGTATCTTGCTAAGTTGCCTACTCGCAGACTAGCGGTTATGTATGTAAAAGGGACATATTTAATTGTTGGGCTAATGAGGTATAAAGATTATCTGTTCTTCTCTCAGACCGATTATCTGCATCAGAAATTTATGACATAAATTCACTTGACAAAATCAGTATTCAAGCAAAGCATTATAACAATCCGATTATAGTAATAAAAAAAAAAACGAAAAACAAATTGAAGTTATATTATCAACTTTAACCGGATAAATTCTCGAATTTATCTTTCTTTTTTATTTTGAGTCTTTAAGAGAAAAAATTCTACAAATACTGGTTTCGAGAACTCAGAAACAACATATAAATATCTACCAGTATTTAAAGATATTCATGTTGACAGAATATATAATATCAGAAAGCTAAAAACAAAATTATATTTTTTCAAAATGAATAGAAACGAAATTAAACAAAATGAAACAAGACTTTTAAATAAACATATATCAAGTATTGATTTCAAATTTTGGCACAAAGCCAGTAATTTTGGTGCAGGGGGTAAGTCGATTAATCGACTTCAGTTCTCAACTGGGACTTATTTTATCGAACCCGAAATGATGAAAGGCAAAGTAGTACTTAAACTCAGAACGTCAGGTCGAAAGAAATGCCGCTAAGCATTCTGTCCGACGCAGTAACGATTCTGCGAACTCACAGTCTTAAAGATATTAAATATTAAAAAAAACTACAAGACTAAAAGATACTTATATGGGAAATTGTTTTGGAGAAAACGAACAAAATATATGTTTCTTCGCGTCTTTTTGCATTTCAATTCTTGAACAGTGCAGTGTCGATGAAGCAGAAATAGTGGTGAGGCTGATCTATAAATATAGATTGATAAAGAGAACATGAACAGGAAAGAGATTCTCCAGAAGTGCTTGGTGCGGATGACATGCTGCTGAAACAACCAGAAAAGGAGAGACCTGTTAATTTGAAATGCTTATCTAAGACTGGTACATAGTATTGTGGTACAAGACAATGAAATAAGAACCAATATAGTATAAAGGATTGAGATATAATACTGTGAGTTAGTGTGACAGAAGTTTGTTCCAGGGAAAAGATTCGGGCCCCTGTGGGAATTTTATATTTGGATATTATGTAGAGTGATTCTGTGTGGAGCAGCACCTCACAATTTCACAATTCTGTTGGCAATATGCTAGGATGGATTGCACACAGCTCCTTGTGTTTTCGAAGCTCTTTAGAATTGAAGTAAGAAAAGCCAAGCAGTTTTTCTTTGGCTATAGTGATGTGGTCTGTATTAAAATCCATCCGTTATTGTGAAAGCTAACATTGATAGCAACTGTTTTCCTTAGAAGTAGGAAGTGTTCAATTTTGTAGGATTGTTTCCTTTGTAAATGTAACAATTGTATTTAAGTTCTGCTGAGGGAGAATAAAGTGTCGCATTCATAATGCAAACTATTTGCAGTTTATTTAACGATGCGCTGAAAATTGTACGTGAAAGGGACACAATCGCACGACGTTACGGTTGTGATCGAGAGATTATCCTTACGAGTGTTATTGGTTAAAAGCAACAAGGAATATGCCATTAATGCAGAGAAAGTAGAATGTATGTTACAAGCAAATTTTATGATATACACGGATATTTAGAAGATTGTTCGTTAGTAAATGTTCCAGTGACACAAGCTGCAGAGACGACTTTTTTAATGCCAGTGACAAAAGAAAAGTAGAGCATATAAACGGATTTTTATAATAGATTTTCATGGTAAATAGGATTAAAGGATTTTCATAAAAAGTGTTTTGCAGAAATTCATGAAAATGATATGATGATGTACAATGCAAGATTGCAGGATTCCGTTACATACTCTGTGTGATTACGTATGATTATGTGTTTGTATGCTTATGTGTTTGTACAAGCATATCCAAGCGACATTAAATGTATGCGTTTCTATGGTAATCTAGTCTGGAATCTGTTGTTTTCCAAATAACTAGAGAAAATATTTGTGATTGCTAATGCGGATATTGAAAGAGAAGTTGTATTTGGTAAATGAAATAAATTAAGAATGCAAGTAAATGAATATCCGGTATAAGAATGTCGTCAGCATTTAATTCCCCGAATATAAATTAATGAAAATGTAACTTAATAGTATTGAGTATTACGAATAGCAGTTTGTAAAAATTACTACTGATACAGCAGCGACTTTTATTGTATTACTCAAGTTCTTCTCACTGCTGATAACAAAATATTCTTAAAAACGTATTACCAACAAAAGAACATTTATACATTGGTATTGTTCATTTAATTCACTAGTCATTATTTTAGTGAACTTCTAATATAGAAAGGCAAAGTACACCCAACCAGATTCTTAAAGTATAAACTTGCATGTCAGACATTTTATCTGGTGTTCTAAGAATTGTGTTACTATATATTAATGTTGTTGTTGTTGTTCCGGCTTTTAAAGTTCTGCCTTCAAATCACGCTGAAGTCAACGTTGCTTGCCTCTTATCCTTCGGGATCAATAATATAAAGTACAAGTCAAGTAATGAGGACCGTTGAAATTTTGGACTCGTGCCAAAATTTGTTGTTCACTGTGGTCTCCCTAAGCAACAGAATAGAAAACTTGAAGCACCCAGGATATCAATCACAAAAACATAGTTGACATGACAGGTCTTAATTGCTAGGATCATCTCGAGAAGCTTAAATTTTATTCTTTCCTATGCCGCCGTGGCTGCTATATCACATGGAAATTATTCCAACAGAATTGCCCAAATGATGTTGGATTAAACTTTAAAATTCACTGAAGGCTTGGTTCCTGTGCCATCCTCTACAGAAATCATGCTTGCGTCAAGTCACAGCACTTTCACTTTAACTAGTCTTAGTATCTTTAGCATCATACCATAAGACATTAACGGAGGAAAAGATCTCATAACATTCAAACGGTTCCTGGACGAATATCACCAACAAATTCCAGATAAAGCACTGACACTCAGCTATATCTCTGCAAACAATAACACTTTACTTGAATGGGCTACGGTGCCCAAAGGATGACTGAAATATGAAAAATCATTAAATGTCCTTTCTAGGTGGCGCTATTAAGTTAGTTTATGACCTCGGACAATTCTGGCTGAAACTATGCTAGGTATCTAATTAATGGTACTTCGTTTGCCGTTACGTTCTCAGTTCAAATTCAGCCGACGTCGTCTTTGCCTTCCATCCCTTCGGGGTTGATAAATTAAGTACCAGTAAAGCACAGGATTCGATTAGATCGACTCGTTCCCTTCCCCAAAATGGCTGTCCTTGTGGCAAAATTTGAAAATGAACTTGTTTTTATTAGCAAAAGAAAGTGAAAATGTTCTCTAGGGTGAAAAGTGAGATACTCTTTCCAATGAAAGATAAATGGATCAAATTTCAACAAGCAGTTCTTCAAATTTGTATTCATTTATTGAAAATGATAAACAGATTTCATATATTTCAATACTTATTGGAATCTAACATTAAGAAGGCATAACAACACAGCGCATATTCTCATTTATGTAGGAGCCAAATTTTGCGTCGAGTATCAGTCTTGCATTTATTTCTCCTTTCAGAAAAATTCCACAACAATTCAATACCTTTTAGTGACTCTGTGTCCAATATAGTATTTAGTCGACTCCAGAAAGTTTATAATTTACTTTATTTTCATTATTAATTACGTTTGTTTCTTATTCTGTTCATTTTCTACGAGAGCTTTTTCTCTGTTTGCGAAACAAAAAAAATTCACTTTTAGCTCTAGCACGGTAAACACTTTCACTTTCATGAAACAGTAAGACAAGCAAATAAAGAATTTCAGTTTCTTGCTACCACTTTTTATTCTTTAATATTTTTTAAAACTTCTGCAAATTTTTTGTACAACTCATATTCTCAGTTATTATTATTGTTAAGTCGGCGAGCTGGCAGAGTCGTTAGCACGCTGGACGAAATGCTTAGTGGTATTTCGGCCGTTGCTACGTTTTGAGTTCACATTCCGCCTAGATCGATTTTGTCTTTCTTCCTTTCGGGCCGATAAATAAAGTACCGGTGAAACACTGGAGTCAATGTAGTCGACTCATCCGCTCCCCCTATTTTATGCCTTGTATCTTTTGTAGAAAGAAGTATTATTATTATTGAGGTGGCGAGCTAGCAGAATCACTAGCACGCCGGACAAAATACTTAGCGGTATTTCGTTCAAATTCCGCCGAAGTCGACTTTACCTTTCATCCTAACGGGACCGATAAAATAAGTGCCAGTTGAGCACTGGAATCGATGTAATCGACTTAACCGTACACCCGAAATTGTTGGCCTTATACCAAATTTTCAAACCATTGTTATTATTTATAAGATTTCTTTTAATTGAAATCAAAACATTTTCCTACAAAAAGCGCGTAAAGTTAAAGATATTCTTTTCAAAATAATTTTAAAAAAAACTTGTTTCTCTTAGCAAAAGAAAGCGGAAATGTTTTCCAGGGTGAAAAGTGAGATACTCTTTAAGATGAAGGATAAATGGATCTGATATGAGCAAATAATTCTTCAAATTTGTATTCATTAATTGAAAATGATAAACAGATTTCATATATTTCAATACTTCTTGTAATCTAACATTAGGAAGGTATAACAACACAGCGCATATTCTCATTTATGTAGGAACCAAATTTTTGCGTCGAGTATCAGTGTTACATGTATTTCTCCTTTCAGAACAATTCCACAACAATTCAATACCCTTTAGTGACTATGTATCCTATATAGTATTTAGTCAACTCCAGAAAGTTTATAATTCACTTTATTATCATTATTGATTACATTTGTTTCTTATTCCGTTCATTTTTACGAGAGCTTTTTCTCTGTTTGCAAAAATAAATATTTCACTGTTAGCTCTAGCACGGTAAACACTTTTACTTCGATGAAGCAGTAAGACAAGCAAGTAAAGAATTTCTTTTTCTTCTTACCATTTCTTATCCATTATTATTTTTTAACACTTCTACAAATTTTTTACACAGTTTTCTTATCTTTTAAAACTTCTGCAAATTTTGCACTAAAAATTTTATTTTCACTTTATATTTAAACAAGTTTAGCTATGGAACGAAATCGAAGATCAACAAAAGAAATGAGACAAAAGACGCAGAGAAGGAAATAAGTGAAACCTTATGACAACGACACAGATAAGACGAGCCAGCGTGGCTGAAAAAGAATATGCAGCATATCTACAGAATCAACATATATATGCAAAGAGAGAGAAACGCGACGAAATAACATGATTAGTTGCTTAATTTGAGAAATGGTATAAAAGAAGAAAACATCAAATGCAATTTAGCAGTCCAATTTGCTTCCTTCGGGAAATTTCCTAACACTAGTACGATGTCATAAGACGAAATCAGAATGAAAAATTTGAACCGTGCACCATCAGAGAAATTATAAATCTTGCCTGTATATTAATGCTTTGTGCCTTAGAAATGGGCATCTATAGTTTTGTCATAATGGTAAAAAACGTCTTTGATGCGAATAATGAGTCACAATAATTTCGAATAATATCTGAAAATAATATAATTGAGCAGATTCCTTTACTTGATTCGATGCACAAATTACTAACCCCGAGGGAAAGATATCGTTCTACTTCAAAATTTCTTTCTACTTTTACACAGAAATGGATCGCCAGAGTACGGTCGACTTTATATTCTTCATGCCATTGAAGATTCACAATACTTGACGGAGATAATACAATACTTGATAGAAATGCTGACTAAGGGCTTATTACCTGCTCGATTTGTTCCACAAATGAGACGAGGCAGTGGCCTCCAAATACCTGCACAGAGGCCTTTGTGTTTCTTCGTCTAAGTTACGGTAGCGTTCGAAGCACAGTTTTAGCGCTTATCTGAAAGCTTTCTTCTCGTTCTTTACTCGACATGTGTAGTTTATTACAAATTTATAATTTAAACCGTAGCTTTGTGAGTTCCATATAACCAAAGTTCCGTTCTTCAGAAAAACAAACGAAAAGCTGATAAAGAAAGCAGATTTACACAATTCCCTTAGGAGATTTAACTGAGGGTGCCGAGTAGACGGTATCTGATAACGTGGACCGTTCAGAATAAATGATAGTAATAAAAGTAAAAAAAAGACAAAGTATATTAAAACGGAACAGTACTACGGGAAACTTTATGTGGGGCATAGCTACAATATGAGAATATTCTGCCAGATTTACGCTTAAAATTTATCATTGTTTTTTGTCTCGAAGCGTTGAGATGTATTGTAAGATAGAGAAATAAATTTATTTCTCAAACGCGTAATAATGCTATAAATAGCGTGGTCAGGATAAATTATCCATATATTGCAGAAAAATACGTTACCGGTCAGCCATGAGACAGGAACTCACATCTCCGTGATTACATATCAAGTGTTTTACAATTAAACCAAACTGCCCAGAAACGAATTCATCTGTAATTTTAGAACTTATAAATTTAGCTTCTTTCTGCATTATATGGATAATTTATCCTGATCACGCTATTTATAGAATTATCACGCGTT
>NC_068983.1:117058833-117060279 GCF_001194135.2 Octopus bimaculoides
TCATTGTTTTCGAAGATTTCAAATTCTATTCTCAGAAATGGCCATGAGCTAGCGGTCTATACCATCCCTTATTTCCTTTTGTCCTGAAAAACACTGAATGGAACTTCTTTCCTTTTTCCTCTCACTTTCTTGGTTTTGCTTTTTTGGGTTTACAAATTCTGTAAATAGTCATTCCTTTATTATTGCCTTTAGGAGTTGCAATGGCCCAGTGGTTAGGGCAGCGGACTCGCGGTCATAGGATTGCGGCTTCGATTCCCAGACCGGGCGTTGTGAGTGTTTATTGAGCGAAAACACCTAAAGCTCCACGAGGCGCCGGCAGAGGATGGTGGTGAACCCTGATGTACTCTTCCACTCTTACTTCATGTTTCTGTTGTGCCTGTAATTCAAAGAGTCAATCTTCTCATACTGTGTGACGCTGAATATCCCCGAGAACTACGTTAAGGGTACACGTGTCTGTGGAGTGCTCAGCCACTTGCACGTTAATTTCACGAGCAGGCTGTTCCGTTGATCGGATCAACTTGAAACCGCGACGGAGTGCCAACAACATTATTGCCTTTAAGAGAACCGTTTATTTTTTTAGACATACACCTAAGTCCGTTTCCTTTAGTCTTATTAAATTATCTACGCTCATTAAGGCTCTTCACTCGTCAGTTGTTTTGCAGTCAAACAGGTCCACATGATTGGAGATACCTGCATCCGTGTGAGCTGCTACCTCATTTTCATGTTGACATCCTTCAGTTTATCTTTCCTCTATCGGATAATACCTGCTTCATACCCTATTAGTGATACTACTAAAATAATTGTTGGTATGATAATTCACACTTAGAGTTTGGACTTTAATATCTTCACTAACGGGACCCGTGGATATTTCGCGGAATTAATAGTAAACCTATTCGGTTATTTCTGAAAACTTTATCCAAAAAACCTGAAAGCGTAGCCTGTTTTGTGTCTGTATGGAAAGGCAGTCGCTCATCTGCTATTCATTGAAAGG
Source organism: Octopus bimaculoides (assembly GCF_001194135.2). Classification (NCBI taxonomy): domain Eukaryota; kingdom Metazoa; phylum Mollusca; class Cephalopoda; order Octopoda; family Octopodidae; genus Octopus; species Octopus bimaculoides. The sequence continues at coordinate 117,059,825 of NC_068983.1, forward strand.
TGAAGGAAATTGGAATCCGATGATTAATTAAGGCACTTTATATATATACCTTATATACTTTATGCACAACTTTATAGACTAAATACGCAACACCCATAAAATATATATTCACTCTCATTTTTTCACTCTCCCCATAAACAAACAAAAAATATATTCTGTACATATGATACAACCTTTAGTTAAATTGCATGTATCTGCCACGTAAATAAGCGTCAATATTTCACGGAATTGCACTTATGCACATATGCTAAGTGATCGGTGATATAAAAAACTTAGTTCAATCTAGAAAAATACACTTTTCACTATCCAGTCACCACTCCACCCCCATCTTCACTACCACCACCACCATCATCGTCATCTCTCTCTCCTCTTTCTCTCCTTTCTATCCTTTCTCTCTCTTTCTCTTTCTCTCTCTCTCTCTCTCTCTCTCTCTCTCTCTCTCTCTCTCTCTCTCT
>NC_068983.1:117060356-117071053 GCF_001194135.2 Octopus bimaculoides
TCTCTCTCTCTCTCTGCCTTTCGTTAATCTCACCATCAGAGCATCACCGTTCTGTTAAAATTATTACGTTACCCCAACCTCACGTCATGGACGCCTCTCTCTCTCTCTTTCTGCCTCACTCTTCGCCTCACCCTCTTCTTATTTCTTCTTTTCCCTTTTCCTCTCTTTCCTTGCAACTAATCATGTGAAAATATTACAATTAAATTCCCTCTACCTCAGGTCATGGACGTTTCTCTCTCCCTCTTTTTCTCTTTCCTTTTTTCTTTCCCCCTCTTTTTCTCTAATTGCATGAACGCGTTACCGACTGCTAAGTAATGCAATGACAAACAGAATTATTATAAGATTTATGAACATCTTTTTTACTGAGGAAATCGTTCATTTCACTTCTTTACGCTCTCCAATATCTGTAAGTTTCGTTCCATTCTAGACTTTGGTCACCTACTAACATGCAAATGTAACATCCTAATCCTTGTTGATACGCAAATCCATCAATTCCTAAATCCAGCTCATCTCAGCTGCCAGACTACGAACTGTATTTTCACTCCATTCCAAAGAGAGATGCTTACTTAGAATTCATTCACTGGTTCTCATTTCTCTCAACTCGACATCAACAATAGTGATTTCTATTTACTCAGTATATAATCTCTCTTGTATATTCACCCAAATACATTTGTACCTTTTATTGATCTTATAAGTCCTCTGACCATCAGAATTTTTAAGCCATACCTCCATATCTCCTCCTACGCAACGATGTCCAACAACTGAGGGCGAATTTAGTGCTTTCCTTGTTATCGCTGTCTGTAGCCATAGTTTAACCTAACATTTTAGCTTATCCCAAAACAAATTCATTTCTGTTGTGGTTTTTCCATTGTATTCATAATGATCATTTGGACATCTATTTTGTATTTTTGGCTTTCTTGATACGTAATTGATTTTATATGTGTTTTGTTCATAGCTATTTAATATTAATTTTCCACAGTTCTTTGCTAAATATTTTGTACTTCGATAGCAAATAATATATATAAAATGGCACTCCGGCGGTTAGGACGACGAGTGTTCCAGTTGATCCAATCAACGGGACAGCCTGCTTGTGAAATTAACATGCAAGTTGTTGAGCACCCCAAAGACACGCGTACATTTATCGCAGTTCTCAGGGAGATTCACCATGACTCAGCATATAACTATGCCAGCCCTTTCAAATATAGGTACTACTCATTTTTTGCCGGGTGAGTGAAGTAGGACAGCGTGAAATATAGTGTCACGCTCAAGAACACGTCGCACTGCCGGTTTTAGAACTCACGACCTTACAATTATAAGCAGAATACGGTAACCACTAAGCCACAGCCTTCACAAGAGATAATGCATAACAGTTTTCTAATGATAGAAGTCCCTAACACACTACTTTCATGATAGATAAAATCTTACATTTAAATTATGTGTGGTGCATTCTAAATGCTCGTATTTTTCTTATTTTACTTTCTGTCTAATATTAGTAGCTTGCTTACCGTTAAGTCTATTGGATTATAACTCTAACTTATTAGTAGGGCACGTAAATTATTCATAACTTTTAGCTTATTCTTGGCATTTTGCTGTTATATGTATCCCTTTAATGTTTCTACGATACACCTTCCGTATGCTAACTTCGATTATTGCATTGATAACCAAGTACTTATTATGTCAGTCATTAGTTTAATTTTCTTATCAAGGTTTCTTTTACTAGCATGATGTTAGCGATCTTAATTTTCTCTTTTTAAGGTGGCTTGGTACATTCTTCGAAACTGAATCTAATATTGATTTCTCATATCCATTTATCCTCAGCAGAAATGTTTATAGTTGTTTATCATTTATAGCAGACAGCTTGAGTTCACTCATATTCAATAGATGGTTTATTATCTCATAGCATTTGTGTTTTAGTCCAGTACCTTGTATCATGTCCATTAAAAAGTGTTAGTATCAAATAAAGTGGAGGCGAGAACTATTATTCCTCTTTTAGTTTGTATCTGCAATATGGTTTATCATATACTCATGACATGTTGAATATATCATACAATTGTGACGTCTTTATCACGATTAATGTTTCCTGGATTTACGTGTGAGGTGTACTAGCAAAACTATTTTGGTAACCGATCTATTCCATGCACAGACTCTTTTGACCTCTTCTTCAGTCTTTGGTTATGGATTTGTCAGTCAGTAGGAGATCTTTACACCTAAAAGACTTCTTGCATTATCTCTTCAACTTTTCTGGACGTAGATTGCATCCATGTGTGTTTCTGCAATATTATTCCCCGTCTGAAGAATTTGATCGTTTTTAATATCGGTGATTAAAATGCTTTTACTTTCTGTTTGATGTTGATCGCGTGTTTCTCAGGATGTCATTAAAGCTCTTTAAGAGCACCTTAGGTACATCTTTTAATTATTTTAACTATATTCTAATATTTCCAATGACTGTTCTGTGTTTTTAGCAATACTTGTGTAGTGTTCCCTTACACTTCACTTCTTCATACAACCGTTAGTATTGCATACGTTTCTATTTTAGGTTTAGCAATTTCTTGTTAAAATCATTTTGGGTTAGAGTTGAACTGTATCTTTTGTTGAGGAAATCGATGTTGATTTTAATACTAAGTTATTCATTGGGATTTGGTGAGAATCTCTTGTTTCAAGCGATTTTCGATTTCGATAATTTTTCATTTTATATTACCGTGTGTGTGTGTGTGTACGTTTGTGTGTCCGTGCCCCCCCCCACCATTGCTTTACAACCGATGGTGGTGTGTTTACGTCCCCGTAACTTAGCTGTTTGGCAAAAGGGTCCGATAGAATAAGTACTAGGCTTAGAAAGAGTAAGTCCTGGAATCGATTCGTTCGACTAAACGTGGTGCTCCAGCATGACAAATGTCTGAAAGAAATAAAACAACACAACAATATATATATATATATATATATATATATATATATATATATATATATGTGTGTGTGTGTGTGTGTGTGTGTGTATGTATGTATGTATGTATGTATGTATAAATATAGAATAGTGGTACAAGGTACCAATGTTTACTGGAAATTGTAGTCGATAATTTTACGACGCTATAGTAAAGCTTCACTGTATATATTCTGCCAAAGATGTGTGCGGGCAGCAAACATAAAACCCGATATTACCTCTTCGAAGAACATAAGATAAATAGACAACCGAGAATTGGGTAATCTAGGACCTAAGTTTCGGACTCTTCAAAATATGATTGTTATCGTAAATTTAATCAGTCCTCCTCAGCTAGATTCACCAAGACAAAATTTCAACATCAGTGCCTGTATAGTCGCCTGAACGCCTAGGCGTTAACAGGACCGAGAACAGTGTAAAATATATACATCAGAGCTAGTTCAAATTTATAGAAACACAAAGGACGAAGACAGGTGAAGGAACAACAAGCAAGTGTATTAGTTTGTTGGTCAGCAAAAATGGAAAAAGTATTTTACGTTTCGAGCGTACGCTCTTCAAGTGAAAGGAAAAAGAGGAAATGAATAGAGAGAGAGAGAAAAAAATCTGCATCATACATGTAGTCGCATATTTTTTATACTATGTATTGTATCACAACACATTCCTGCCCCTTTGTCCCACATTCAATTTTACGTAACCGCCCACAAAATTGTAACCTGTCTTTATACGTCTCCTTCATGTGATGCCACCGTGCTATTATTATTATTATTATTATTATTATTATTATTATTATTATTATTATTATTATTATTATTATTATTATTATTTATTAATTAATTAAGAAAGCAACACATGCCATTATTCGTACGCCGGGGTACTAATAGACGAAGCCCAATATTCCCATCATGACTACCCGTCTGATAAGACACTTGCATCACATCTATATGTGCGTGACATGATGATTTTTTATAATGATAAACAGCGCATGACCTAGCAGGTGGGACCCAGTTAGAGTTTTCTCAGGCCGAGCAGCCCATCCCACTCAAAGTCCCTGAGTACGGATTATTTAAGGATGTCGAACGAAACGCCCATGCTTCCCAATGTGAATTATTCAAATTCGAAAGAATTCATCTCAACACAAAGCTATGATTCTCCCCCACTACTTCTACTCGTGATCAGAGATGCACATATCGTCAGCCACCAAGGGACATGCTCAACTGGTTATGGTCAAACAACGGACAAGCAAATCTTGGTATTGAGCAGAATATTTGCTGCAGCCCAATTTTAACACCAAAACAAAACATGTAAATGATAGCACTTCCAAAAAGTTAAAACCAGAAGTCATGAGAGACACTGTCTGGTACTGCATCAGGGCATTTTATTATTATATAGTAGTGTTGCTTTTAGCACGTACTATCACTACACTACAGAGCGCAGCCTTGTGTGACTTGGGCATGTGTTGTGGTTTGTTGTGATGCTTTTTCTTTTAATGTATTGAAAGTGTTTTACGTAGGATATGTGTAGCGCTTAGTGGTGCTATTTTCTGTATGTTATATATACTTGTCAGTCCTGGTGTTTTTGTTATGCACTTGTTTTTAAATGTTTTTATCCTACCTAATGCGCCTACTATGATAGGAAGTATTTCTGCTTTTAAACTCCACATTCGAGTTACCTCTATTTCCAGATCTTTGTATTTTGAAAGTTTATCCGTTTCTTTTAGAGAAACATTGTCAACTGTTGGTATTGATACATCGATTAGAAAGCCTTTTTGTTCTTGGTGATCTCTGACAACCATATCCGGCGTATTGTGTGTATTAGCAAATTCCAGAATATGGCTGCTTTTTCATTTTCTGTGACCTTTTCTGGCATATGCCTATACCATTTTTTTCGCTTGTTATTCCATAGTGTTGGCATAGGTTCCAATGTATATAGATTCCAACTCTATCGTGTCTTTGAATATATTGCTTTTTTTAGCCAGGACTAGGCAGCCAGAGACAATGTGATTTATTGTTTCTCGTACATCTCCACATATTCAGCAGTTACTTGTATTTCTTTTCATTGCATGTTTTTAGTAATTTCGGGTGGGAAGGCTTTCATCTTGCACTGCAATTAAGAATTCTTCAGTGTCTGCTTTGTGTCCTGTGCTTCTCAGCCATTGTTAGGATTTTACTTTGTCTATTTCTTTTCTGTTTAGTTCAACCCGGCATTTGACATGAAAGGGCTTTTCTTGTCATTGTTTTATCACAATCCGTTGCTGCTTCAGTTTCAAGTCGGATTTCAGTTGTTTTTGTTGTTCCTTTTTTTTTTTTCTTCATAATTGTTAGGCACTATGATTTCTTTTTTGTATTTGTTCTCTTCCTTAAAGTGGCATTTGTATTAGTTTTCCTTGCTTCTGATGTAGGCATTTCTGTAGTCTTATGATCGTTATTTTGTAATAGCGTTCTAGCTGTATAAGGCCACTACCACCTTCGATGCGTTGTATATATAACCTTTCTATGTCAAATTTTTTGTGGTGCATCTTAAATCCTGTTATTATTTTTCTTGTTTTCCTGTCTATTTTGATTAGTTCATTTAGAGTCCAGTTAAGAATACTGTAGCTGCAACTTATAACTGGGACGAGTGGAGTGTTGACACGTATTATCTTGCCTTTCGCATTGAGAACTGTTTTCTATATAAATCTAACTCGTCTATAGTGTTCTTTTCTTATCTTCTCTTTCATTGGTGTGGCATGTATCTAGTTTATTGATTCCTAAGTATGTGTATGTCTGGCTTTGGTCTAATTGTCTTATCTCATTTGCTTTATCTAGTGTGATGTTGCTACTCTTAACTAGTTTTCCTCTTTTAAAGGTAGCTTTGGTACATTTTTCTAAGCCAAAATTCATGTGCATTTCTTTGGTAAATTCATGTACGGTCTGTAGTACTGTTTCCAGCTGGTTATCATTTGTAGCATAGTTTTAGCTCATCCATATATAAGAGGTGGCTGATTGTTTTGCCGTAACAGTTGTATCCACATCCTGTTCTGATAAAGGTGTCAGTGCCAAGCAGAAAAGGAGTGGAGAGAGCGTGTCTCCCTGGAATATTTCTCTTCTAATGGGGATGGCTCTGGTTTTTATGAGTCCCTCTTTTGTCTGGCGCTGTAGCACTGTCTGCCATTTATTCATGGAATGTTTTATATATTCCATGATGATTGGTGCGATCTTGTTCATGGCTGGTGTTTCGAGGATTTATGTGTGGAGAATACTATTAAAAGCCTTTCGGTAATCGATCGAGGCCATATTTTGACCCTTCTTATTTCCGCGTTTGTTTTTGTTATGGATTTATTAATAAGTAACTGATCTTTACAGCCGCATAAGCCCTTGCAGCATACCTTCTGCTCTTCTGGAAATAGGCTGTATTCTTCCAGATGTTTGCTCATAATCGGTATTATTATTATTATGTAAGGTGGTTAGCAGGCAGAATCGTTAGCACGCTGTACGAAATGCTTAGCGGTATTTCGCCCGTCTTTACGTTCTGAGTTGAAATTCCGCTGAGGTCGAATCTACCTTTCATTCTCTCGGAATCGATAAAATAAGGACCAATGAAACACTGGGGTCGATGTAATTGACTCATCCCCTCCCCAAAAATTGTGGCAACATTTTTGAGACCATTATTATTATTATTATTATTATTATTATTATTATTATTATTATTATTATTCCTTCGTAAAACAGTGTAGGAAAAATTGCACCGAAGACCTTAGTCATCTGTCAAGTCACAACAAGGACCTCAGATAGATAATACTTTCCTTAAGATGTGTGCTGTACCCAATAAGGCTGCTTTTTGCAAGACATCAATCTTGCATGGAATTTCCAGTTTTCTTAAGAAGTTTTGTAGTTTCAATGGGATTGAACCCAAAGCTCCGATCACCAGTGGTATCACTTTTACATTACCTTCTCGCATTCCATACAGCCTTGCTATTTCCATTTTCAATTCGGAGTACTCGGTGATTTTTTTCCACCTCTTTACTCACAAACGTTCATGTAATTTGGTATGACTACATCAATGATCTGGCAATATTTGTCTCTCTTATTCAATATGATAAAATCCGGCCGATGGTGTTCGATTACACGATCCGTCTGAAAATCAAGGTCCCAGAGTATCGTTACTTTTCCATCCTCCTGCATGACTTTACTTGGTACATGCTCATGCCATTTCTTTGTTACTTCGTATTGGTATTTAAGGTATAAAAGCCAATGAAGATCCACACACACACTTTATCGTGGCGACGCTTGTATTCTTTTTGTGCAAGGCTCTCACATCCACTTACCAAGTGGGTCACATTTTCCACACTCTTTCCACAGAGTCTGCATTTATGGGTGTCAGAAGTTTTATAGATGTTATGCTTCACTGAATTCGTAGCGAGGGCCTGGTCTTGTGCAGCAATGATTAAGCCTTCCGTGGTACGCTTCAAATAACCTCGCTGAAGCCATGCCCACGATGCTGTATTATCCTTAACGTCTTGTCTTGTGTACCCCTTTCAAACTCTCCATGCCTTCTCATTTTCAAGAAGCTCTTCCTTTCTCTTCTCCTCAGCTCTTTGGTTAAACTCTGTCTCGTCCATCATTTCATCTGCATTTACACCCATATCTTTCGCGGAATATTGCAGCAGCTCTTCTTCATCACTATTTTTCAAATACTCGGCAAGCGTTCTCCTTTCACTCCTTTCACTCTATACTAATTAGTCCTCTGCCACCCTTCTTAGTTTTCATATACAGTCTGTTTATGTTTGCTCTAGAGTGTAGCGCCCCATGCAGCGTCATCAACTTTCTCGTCCTTCTATCCAGAGATGATATTTCCTCCTTAGTCCATTTGAGGATTGACGCACTGTATCTGACTACCGCAACTGCCCAGATATTCATTCCGGTAATCAAAGTTTTGGCATTCAGGTTGGATTTCAACACCATCTTCACCCTTTATTGATACACCTCGCTGACCTTGACTTTCATTTCTCTGTGTAGAATGTCATCCAACTCCATAATCCCTAAATATCTCTACCCACTACCGTAGCGTTCACCCATGGTCTCTCCTGATGGTAACTGCAATCCTCTGCAGGCTGCTTTCTTCCCTCTTTTCGCATTAACTACTGAGCATTTGGTAATACCAAATTCAATACCGATGTCCCTACCAAACTTCAGGTTATCCATAAACAGAAGATGGGTCAATGATGAGCCTTTCTTCCCACATCGGTAACCCATCTTAACTTTCCTAAGTGTCATTTTTTATGGGTATTAGTGTAATTACAAATAATAACGAAGAAAAAGAGTCACCTTGGAAGATTCCCCTTTTAACACTAACTTCTCCAATGAATACATTACTTGAGTACAATATGGTTTTCCACTCTTTCATGCTATGCATCAGAAAATTTATGATGTCAGCAACATCAAATATCTGCAGGCATTCAATGATCCAAGAATGAGGCACCGTATCATATGCCTTCTTAAAGACAATCCAAGCCATAGACATGTTTGTATGATGTTTTCTACAATGCCTCAAAACTGTTTTATCGATGACCAGGTGATCCTTGGTACCCTGAGAACTCTTCCTACATCTTTTTTGTTCCCGTGGTTGTATTTCTTCCTGTGCCAGGTAAGTCTATATCTTTGCCGCACATATTCCAGTGAGTATCTTCCAGATTCCGTTTAGGCATGCTATGGGACGGTAGTTACCCACTATATTCCCCTTTCTTGTATCTTTCATTACAAGTGTTGTCCTCCCTGTCACCATCCATCTCTAATTTTTCTCGATCGGTCTTTTTCCTATTTTTCCAGTTTCCTCCTAAACATTGCTCAGTTTTTCCTAGATCTTGCTTTGACCGCATTATGTCCCTTTCACCGTGGTTCTTTTGCTCCACCATGTTTCGTTCTCTTAAGTTGTAATTTCTCCTCAGCAAGTAGCGCAATAGCTTGGAGAAGATTCCTTGTTTGTGTTATGTCCTCCGTTAAATCCTACTCATATCTACCCTTCTCATATTCATGAGGATTTTTTTTCTTCTGGAGCGTTCATCTAATCGGTAAGTCGTCTTCGAATTTCAAGCAATTCGTTATCTAGTTGGTTCATTTCCCCTGAATGTCCACCCACCACAGTATCAGGGTTCAGTTCACTGTATAAAGTTCCTGTTCCTCATCCTTAACAGCCCCATAACCATTCCCCTGCTCCTCCTGTCTACTCTTCTCCCTGCTTTCAACTCCTACCTCTCTGTTTTCAACTCCGACCATCCTTTGTAGCCCATCCGCAGGGTCTCTCAGACACTCACTAATCCGAGATACTTCTACTCGAGTTAAGTAATCCTTCCTCCTAATCACTCTCATTTATTTTCTTACATTGGACACATGTCATTTTCCTTCCAAAATTTCAAGGTACGTCGGCCTACTCAGTGACTTATTTTCAGCTTTGCTCTTTAATGACATTCAATGAGTGTATCGTACTCTTCCTTCGTCTAGTTATGTCTGTTTTTGCGCATACCGTGTATGTGATCTGTTGTGACATAACGACCGTCCGAGGTCAGATCACTGCTGCGGGCGGTTTCGTACGTACCGGGTGGGAAACCTTCATCATGAGCAGCTATAGCTACATTCTTGTTGTTAATTCTTTCCTTGTGTTGCATCATGATTTCATGAGTCGTTCGTGGGGTTCCCACGAAAGTTATTATTGAGATCCGATCTCTCTCTTCCCCTCTTTATTTGTATATACACGTGCACATGTATGTACATACACACACACATATATATATATATATATATAAATAACGCGCTTGCATTGTGTCGCCTCCATAACCACAGTGATTATCACAACCACAATCGTTCTCCATATAGCATTTAAAATTTTCAATAATAATATGGCTCTCGGTCGGTATATTGCAGCAGATCCTCGCCAAACGTTCTCCTTTCACTCCTTATACAAGGTTCAATACTAATCAGTCCTCGGCCACCATTCTTTCTTTTCATATAAGTCTGTTTACGTTTGCAGTTAACAATCATCATCATCATCATCATCATCATCGGTATTATTATTATTTCCATTTATTATTAAAAGGTATTATTAAATCTTGTTTAGTTTTAACTTTTGTTTCGTACTCGAGATAATCATAAATATGTGAGTATTGAAGGGATTAGTTGGAGGAAAAACATCAGCTTGGTCAATAGACCAAATTCTACAGGTCTGGAAATAAGTTCGTAAGATGGTGAGAAGGAGGTGAACAACCAGGCTTCACATTCATGTGCGATCAGGAGACAAAAGAAGCCTCACACCCTTTGGATCAAATGGGCTTACTACTACTAGCGATCAATGAGAACACTGACCTTGGCTTTGGAAAGAAGCAACTCATCTTGTTCTATTTTTAATTACTGATAGAAAAAGTAATTATATATGTGTATTGTATATAATAATATAGATTTAATCAAAAGATTAAATGTGGTACTTAAAATGTTTGAGACACCAGAATTTGGTAGGGTAAAAACAAAAAATAAAATCAAGAGATTAGCTGAATAAAATTTGAAGAAAAACAACAAAAATTCAATAGGTTATAGCAGTACGTACGTTTCGCACAAACTTCATTTATTCATGTAGTGAGAACACTACATAAAATGTGCAATGAAAATGTACTCCTCAGCTGCATAATAGAATTTCATGTTAGAAAGTCATTTTGTAGATGTGTGCAAAAACAAGAGTAAGAGAAGAAAAAATACCATCTTGACTGGGCTGCCATTCAACAGTTTATATATATATATAT
>NC_068983.1:117071199-117073271 GCF_001194135.2 Octopus bimaculoides
ATATATACTGATAAACACATCGTTGAATTTCTAGATTTTTTCTTCCTTTACTTTTTATAAGTTTTACTGCATTTTACATGTAAGCAATTAAAGTAAGAAGCGGTATAAATACACGCTTAAAGACTCTGGGAGTTTGTAACATCGTATCGACCAGCGGACCACACAAGCTGCTTGACCAATATGGCGCTGCAATATCCAGCAGGCTTTCAACGCATCTGAAGCAAACAACCATCGTGTCACCCGGGCTACCCTCCCTTCCCAGCTTACACAACAGTTTGCCTCAAATGCTTTCTATCCGGGTGGAACCTAACCCAGCACACACCGACATTTGTCTACGGCCGCTGTGAGTATGATCAGTCAATCGCATATGAGTCATATGAACTGCCACAGTGAATACATGGGGTGGGGTGGGTAAGGGGACCTGATCTTTAGATATCATCCTGTCGAAGTCATCGACAACAAATACGAGAAATATTTTAACAAGAGTTCTGATTATGAAATCTTCACTCTCCAACAACAGACATTTCAGGAATGAAGTCACACAGTTCCAGATACGGCGGGATACTTGTAGCTATTGAAGCTACATGTATGTATGTGTGTATGTATTCGTAAGTATAATAACACACACACACACACACACACACACACACACACACACACACACACATATATATATATACATACATATGCATATGTTGTGTATGTGCGCATGTTTGAAATCCTGTATGAATGCCTCCACGTGTATGTGGTTCTGTGTGTGTATAGTCTCTGTGGTTAGTTCAATATTCGATTATTGCATATTGTTTCGAGTAATGAGAGTTTAAACAATGGTGATTGTAGTTACAATTGAACTTTCACTTGATTTCATATGAATAACGTGATTTTGGAAACATCCGTTTTGATGAGTAATTGAAATGACAGAATTCAGTACTTCTTGTTTGAAACAACGGATATTAAAAAAAGGAAATGTATTCATGTTACTCCTACCATTTACCATTTTAATGAATTACAGACCATGTATGTTCAGGCGTCTGTTTACCTAATTTTTATTGTATAATAAGGCAAGAAATATATATTATTTTTGGATGAAATTAATAAAAACAGTAATTTTTAATTAAGTGGTAAATAGGTGTTATATTTTTCTTTTCATCATTGAATATATTATTCTATGATTAACAAAGAAATTTTCAGTTGCTTTAGCAAAGTTTCATTTAATAAACATAACTATAGATTTTAACCAACAATATTCGTAAAAAAATGTTTTTCTTATCTGAAAAAAGATATCACACAGAGTACTTCCATTCATGTGTTGGATTTCACTGTATGAGTGCCCGCTTTAATGTTCACTGAGACCCTGCTTAAAGGCGTATGTAATTCGAACAGAACGATTCGCAGTTATAATTTGTTCTTAACTGTTAGTTCAATAAGTAATTTACTGATCTGTGAAAATTGTCTCGTTTCACTGATGTATTATGGAATATATCTATGGATGTCAGCAAGTTATGTATGTTATTGACAGATAAATAGAAATTGTATTTTAAAAGCAATATTTCTGTGGACAATACAAGAAGCACTCCGTGACTGATAGAATTCTGGCATCGACTTGAAACTAGTCCAACCGATTTCTTTTTCTTTCGGCTAAATGCTACTCATATTTTCTATAGTACACTATGCTGTTGAAATAAGATCATGTTTATCACGTTAGTAAAATATTAATTGAACTAGCTACACAAACCTGTAAATATGCTAAATTGTCCGCCCTATTTACTTGGAGGTTTGTTAATGATAATTTTAAACAGCGTTTGCCTTGCCAGTTAAATCGCTGGTGAAATCCCGAAACAAAATTTTAATTACACCTGCTGCATTTGCATTTTGTCTTCTCTAAGATATTCTATATAAGGACAACGTGTTTGTATCTGCCAATTACATATATATTTGGTCAGATCAATAGATATACTAAGTAGTACACATACATACATACATACATACATACATACATACATTCATACGTACATATATACATACATACATACACACACACACACACACACACACACACACACACACACACA
>NC_068983.1:117073610-117075448 GCF_001194135.2 Octopus bimaculoides
TATATATATATATATATATATATATATATATATATATATCTGTATGCATGTATGTATGCTTGAATGTGTATATATGTATGTATATATATATACACCCATGCATATATTTACATCATATATACATATACTTAGGCATATGAATATAAACCTACACACACACACACAAACACGTACATACACAAACACACACACGCATATGTATGTAGAGAGAGGGGGACAGAGAGAGAAAGCGACAGAATGAAAAGAGCAAGAAATACATACATACAGAAAAATACATACATATATAGAACAAAATAAAAATGATTATCGTGTCTCATTGCCAAGGGAGAAGTAAGAAGCTACCGTTAAGACCTTAAAGCACTTGATTCTCAAGGGAACTTTTGAGCAAACGCGTCAAAGAAATAAAATGTCACCTTATTATAAAGTGAAAGAAATATTAGAGCGTCTATAATGTTTCTTGAATCAATACAAGACAACTTACAGTTCAACAAAATGAAATACACATTAGCTACTATATTCGCAAATGGTACAAAAAATAGTTTTACTAGGGAGAAAAATCTAATATATTTTACATATTACGGTATACGAGGAATTATAGTTTGAGATTTCCAGTTCTATTGTGACATTAGTAAAAGAACGATCTACTTTGTTCTTTACGAACATTGAATTTACTCAGAATTGCACATTCGTGTCAGTCATGAATTCCTGTAATATTTGAAAATAGTACGGCAGACAAGCAAGGCAATAAAATTACTACTCTAATGTCCAGGGATAGTCATTACTAAACCACAATATATAGACAAGATGTACAATTTTTATGATAACCGTTTCGTTTAGAAACATCATGCAAGAAAATTTATGACTGCAATATTTCTAAACAATGATGATGGTGGCAGCTTATCAAACCATGACTTAGGAAGAATTCAAAGCAACTTATAAATTGATCTAAAAAAACATCTCATAAAGACAAAATCCCAGAAAAATATTTGGCTTTGATAAATACTATATATTAATGCGCATATATAGTTACTTGCGTCAGAAATTTGCTTTACAATCATGTTTTCCAGAGTTCATATCCGCAGCGTCACAGCCTTAACAAGAGTATTTTTGTAGCATTGGATTGACAAATGGATTTTCGGGTAATTTAGTAAATGGAAACTGTACAGAAAGCGGCTGGACGAATGAAGTTCAAGAAATTCTGTGGGATATATTGAACACCGAGACATGACAATGACAAACTAACACTGCAAAGTACCGAGTATGCTTTGTGTATGTTACACAGAGCCACAAAAATTCGATCTTAATTTGACGGCTTATATCTCTACACGATGTTAAGTCTTATATGAAAACCAACAAGGTATAATGCTTCAATGTTCAATTCATATGCTTATTGAGATCGAGATGATACAGGACAAACTCTCAGATTAGATGTCTCTAATTACACAACGCTTCAATCGTCACCTAACGTGACACTTGTCGAGATGTCGATCCAAGACTGGCCCCTTTCTAAGTCAGAACATGTCATATTTTTTAGCATAACATTTTTCATCGCACTTGACTCGAAGTGAAAATCAAGTTTAGTGTTTATTAAGTGTGACTGGATTGTGTTGGGAAGACTAATTTGTTGAGGGGTTTTAATTTACCTTTTACAATCAATATGAAACCAAAACTGCATTCAAATGTAACTATTTCATAATTAATAAGAGTCGTCTGGTGTTGCAGAGAGAATAATTTGCAGCCATTTCCAAATACACGCTCATACTCAAACTCCCCTCCTCACACGCACATCTCTCTTTCTCTCTCTCTCTCTCTCTCTCTCTCTCTCTCTCTCTCTCTCT
>NC_068983.1:117075503-117077261 GCF_001194135.2 Octopus bimaculoides
TATATATATATATATATATATATATATATATATATATATATATGCATGCATGTATATGTACACACGCACACACATATACGCATGTACACACGCATGTACACACACACACACATACACACACACATACACACACACATGCACACACACACACACAAAAGGTATGACAGAAATTGGATATATTAAAGCGAACAAAAGAAAGACTATCGGCTAAACTATTGATAGATGAAGGATTACATGCTGTGAATAAGCCTCGGTTTCCTTTTCTTTTTCTTCTAAATTGGCTTCATTTAAGAGCCAACCACTGACAAGAATCACGAAAGAGAATGAAGATCAGGTGCACATTCTCAGTATGCATATATGTGAGCCACACAAATCACCTGATCATCTTTGAAATAAAATTACCTACTGATATCTGTCCGAAAGGACAGACGAAAGGCTACTCATTGAGAGTACGATGTGATTTGAAGAAAATATGACTACTGTTTCCACGAAGTCATGCGACTACATAGAAACACCTCCTTTAGATGTAGATATTGCAGGTGGAATTCACTATTTTCTGGATTTATAAGCAATGATTAAGATCTCAACTAGTGACAATTAATTATTGTTCTTTTCTTGTTTGCTTGTATCGAATATACATTATAAGCTAATGCTCTGCTCTTAGTGCAGAGGTTTGATAGTAATATTATTTTCTTTTGTTCACATCTAGTATTCCTAAGTTACATATTCTCTTTTATTATTATTTTACAAGCAGTCTCATAAAACATGTTATCGACAATTCCAATGTAGTTGTATATTTCATCGCCAGATGTTAATGAGATAGTTAGATAATTGATAGATATGTCGTCAGACTGAATCATTACAATTCCTTTATCCCCCACAATCTTATTTTGTACAACACCATTAATACACTTCCATTAAGAAAGAATATAACTTTGATCAATTCAGTTGACAATAACATACTTTCAAATGCCTACTTCAATACATTGAAGCAAATGTCTACAAATGCGAAAAAAACATAGAAGAGTGTATGTCGAGAGGTCCAGGAATCTGAAATGCCATTGAAGTTGCGACAAAGACAATTTTCACTAATTCTCTCAAGGTATGTGTAAATTGAAGCTATGTATTTGGGAAAATGATGAAATTAACCTACACGATTACCATCATTTGTCTAGTAGCCTTTCAGTTCACTTATAGGATTTTTCCTGTAGATATATTCTCAGTCTTGTCTCTTGTAATCATTTCTAATGCCTGCATGTCTTAGACAACTACGAGTGAATAAAATAAGCCAAATCTATGATGTAGTTTCGATTCAAAGCTGAATTGAGCATTTTAATTTATGATCTAGTGTTGTAGAAGCATGGATATAGAATTTTATATTTCTATCACACAGAAATTAAAATGTATTGTTATCATCTGTGACCTCTTTAGCGACCATTTCCCATACGTGTATCCTTCTTCCCCACTTAGTCAATTGGAATGTACGAAATATTTCTGGACAATGGACATAAGATAAAGTAAAAACAGTTATACACGACTGAATAATGAATATATTGTGCGTGTGTTCATTTGACAAAAAACAAAAATGACCACCCCGAAGTATAACAATACCTGTTTCAACACACGGTTTCATATCAGGAATCTTGTATTGGGTAGGATAAGCTTATTTATATAGTGAGAATGAGTAAAATATCAAAATCTCTCTCTCCAACTCTCACTTACTCTCTCCCCTCTCTCTGTATATATATATATATATAT
>NC_068983.1:117077835-117080371 GCF_001194135.2 Octopus bimaculoides
AATTTATATAACAATTAAAACACTGACAGCAGCAGCAGCAGTAGTTGCAGCGGCGAAGGAGGCGCAATGGTGGTGATGACGGTGGTGGTTTTGGTGGTGGTGGTGGTGGTGGTGGTGGTGGTGGTGGTGGTAGTAGTTTTGTAATTGTGGTGGTGGTACTTTTTGTAATTGTGATGGTCACTGTCGTGGTGGTGATGGTAGTTGTAGTTGCTGTAAATCCGTTTTGTGAGACGGAACAGTTATAATTAGATTTGCTTCAAGGTCATGATTCATTTGAACGTGATCTGTTTATAACGTGCCGTAAAAAGGATATCGCACATACATAGATAACCAACAAAAGTCGATGCGGATCATACATCAGGTTCGATAGCAAACTGTAGAGTAAAATAACAGATGGAAAGTTAACCAAAACAAAACGAAAACACTTAGAAAGTATGAACGGGAAGATAAATCTTTTGACCGACCGGAATACGTCTCAGAAATTAAACAAGAAAGAATCGAAATTCTGTCAAAAAGCTGATTCTTTTAAATGATAAATGCAAAAACGAACTGTTTTAAATAAACCTTTACAATACATGATGATTATTTATTTTACGTAGATTTTGTTGATGTGTGAGCTTGTTCGTAAAGATTGCGGTTTAGAGAGATTTTCAGCTTGACAAATAAAAATGGCAATCAATTTTCTGTATTTTTCATATTTATTTTCTATGTACGCGGAGGTGCTGAAAAGTTCCGGGCTTTAGATAAAAAAACAAATACAGGATGATCAGTTAGTTATGATTGTATACAACATATTCACCTCTCAAATTCACACGCTCATTGTCCTTCAGTTTTTCTAGGTCCTGTAAAAGAACTCGCAAGTTTGGGCCTCCAACCAGGCGCTTCGCGATACCGTCGTATGGGAAGTAAATTGTGTTATGTAATATATGGTGGTGATGCAACAACATTGTATCAAGAAATTCATAATTAACATAAAACTGTAATGCATGACTATTGCAGAATATAGGTAAAATGAAAATCATGATGTCTGTTCATCCTTTGAAAATACGTTTTGAAAAGGTATCACAAAATATTAGGGCGACCAGGAGTTTGCCCTTAACTCTAAAGCACTTGGTAAGAGATTTATAGTTATACCCAAATGTTAGTTAAATTGCAACAGAATTCAAGTTTAAAAACTTGCACACCACTTGTTCATAAAAGCGTTTAATTCTTTATGAGCCAGTTCCGATCTTTAAACTAACCGACACAGGCAAGGCTGCGCTGATAGGCGTAGGCGTGGTTGTGCGACAAGAAGATTGCTTCCCAACCATATGGTCCAGGGTTCAGTCATACTCCGTGGCATCTTAAGCAAGTGTGTTTTCGTATAGTGCTAGTGTCCTCTCTTAGAGGGTCGACCAAAGTCTTGTGATTGGATCTAGCCGACTTCAACTGAAAGAAGCCCGATGTATATGTGTGTATGTGCTTATGTGTGTGTGTGCTTATGTGTATGTGTGTGTGCTTATGTGTGTGTGTTCTTATGTGTGTATGCTTATGTGTGTATGCTTATGTGTGGGTGAGTGTGCGCGCAAGTGTATGTGTGTGTGCGCGTGAATGTGTATGTATGTGTCTATATGTATGCATATATCGATGTGCGTTACTTTGTATTTGTCACACAATACTGCTTGAGCAACTGGAGCTGGGGTACTTACGCCCGCGTAACTTAGCAGTTCAGCGGCAAGGAGCGATAAAATAAGAACCAGACTTTAGAAAAAGGTACTAGAGCAGGAGTGCTTCGTTCAACTAAAAATATTTAAGGCAATGCGCAGCATGGCTGCAGTTCAATGACTGAAACAAATGAAAGATAAAAGAACAGATCACGATATCATTAATCATTTGATCGACTTCTGCATTCGGGTCTTGATACATATAATTTAATATATTCGGTATTATATCTCATTGATTCTACCTCAACATCTGCTACATCTGACAAGGCATAGATGTACAACATAAAGATAGTTCAATTACAAGTGGAATGAATGCAAATCTGCATGAGATGTAAACATGAAATACCGTGATGCACACCCTGAACAGTTATTCGCATTGAGATAACGAAAACAATTCATGTTATATACTGAAACATGCTATATATTCGCAGCAAAACTAACTCATGTTTTATAAGCTCTGAAATAATACCTCAAACAATATATATATATTTGCATTTGCAGCATTAACTCTGTTATTCACAGCTGCTGGAATTATTAGTGGTCACACATAATTTCTGATTTCTTCAAAGCTATACTTTTATTATCTTTCCGGAAAGAAGTCAAATAAAGAGTACTGGATTATTATTATTTTTTTTTTTTTTTTGAAGCAGCATTCGCCTTTCATGTTTTTGTCGAAAAACTGTTCTTAGTTCCAAATTTTGAAATGTCGGTATTTCTACGTGTCCGTGTGTATGAACATAGATACGTACTGTGAAAATAACATTGTACACTAGTATATATATACTGTGAAAATAAATTGATATATATATATGTGTGTGTGTGTGTGTGTGTGT
>NC_068983.1:117080514-117085204 GCF_001194135.2 Octopus bimaculoides
ATACACATATATTTATATATATGTGGATGTGTGGCGTGGTGTTTGCTTTTATATATCCTACGTATTTAATGCCTTTATTGAAATTTGGCATGAATATTGCTTTTTGACATTTTATCGATTCTCACTATGTAAATAGGTACTCTCTTTGTTCGAGTAGGATAAGCATATTTATATAGTAAGAATGAGTAAAATATCAAAATCTCTGTCTCCTACTCTCACTTTCTCTCCCTTCTCTCTCAGTATATATATATATATATATATATATATATACATATACATAGTTGTTCCTGGCTGGAGAGAGTCATTCTCTTTTAATACCTTATTTAACTCACCGGTAAAGTTTCTACTCATTTACTTATTTATAATACTAAAATTATCGTAGCGTCTTGTAACCTTTTCAAAAACGATATATATATATATATTACTTATTCTTACTATATAACTGAATAACTGAAACGTATTTTCTTTAAAGGAAAACTCTGCATGCTATCCTATATATATATTAGGACAAATGTGTCTGTTGTATTTATATATATGCGCCCTCGTGTCTTAATATATTCACGATATTGTATATGTCTTTGTCATACAAATATATCTGTACTTTTTATGGATTCGTTTAATGTGGGAATAGATTCCCGTAATTTGTTGATATTTCCTCACGGGAGAACTGCAGTTGCTTCAGCTTAGTATGTGTATGTTATATCTTTAACCCGATCAAAATATAAAACCTCTGTGTTCGGCTCTGTTAAACATGAATGATGCCATGTTGCACCCGATTTACACGTATAATGAAGCAGTGTCATGCTAAATCACGCATTACAAATGTATCCTGCTCTAATTCCAATCTAGTTTTCCCCACCTTTTTAGAATCCTCTTGGCTGCTGTTTAACACTACAATCAATTGATTAATTCCTTCTCATGAAGTTATTAAATCTGCTCTTAAAAGCCACGAATGTACATATACACGCACATGTGTATGTATGTGTGCATGCGATTATGCATGTATATTTTTATGTATTTGTGTATTTGCTCATAATATGTTCTGATATCATATAACACTTTATACTTAATGGATCAAGATATTTTTGTCATCGAACAGGTGAGATTTTCTTTATTTTAACGCTTTTTTCTATATGAACACTTAAAATGTATGTCACCATGGTAACGTAATTTCTCCCTGTGTTTTTATAACGGAATATTTTTTCCTGGTATAAAATCTCCAATAGTAAAAGGATGCCTTCTTCCGCTATTTATCTTTATTCTCTCTTTCTCGCATCTCATGTTATTTTTATATTAGACGTATTCTATTTATCTGAAATAAATTGTTTAAAGTAAATTAATTTAAGAATTACGTACAAACAATTCCCGATTTCTTTTGTCTGGAGAGGAGGCCAGTGTTTCCTTGTGAGTTGTTTCGTCAATTATATTGACAGCAGAATAATCCTGGTATTTATTTTAGAAATTTCAGCGTACAAATAATGCAACTACTCTATATACTATCATTTCCGCAGTTCCTTACAAACAGATAAATAAATAAATGTGTATTCTTTTTGCTTGAAGATAACTAGCGTCAATGTACAGTCGAAATGAAATGATGGGTTAATCGATGGAATGTTGAACAGCCAGAACGCCGGTGCATTATATTCTCTCTCCTGTATTACGCAAAGCTACTAACCCTTACATGGTGTCAAGAAACATCTGTTGCCAAAATTGACAAACATTTCGTAAAATTCGTGTCGATGTGTGTATAATTTTATAAAGGAGGCGCAATGGCCCAGTGGTTAGGGCAGCGGACTCGCGGTCATAGGATCGCGGTTTCGATTCCCAGACCGGTCGTTGTGAGTGTTTATTGAGCGAAAACACCTAAAGCTCCACGAGACTCCAGCAGGGGATGGTGGTGAACCCTGCCGTACTCTTCCACCACAACCTTCTCTCACTCTTACTTCCTGTTTCTGTTGTGTCTGAAATTGAAAGGGTCAGCCTTGTCACATTCTGTGTCACGCTGAATATCCCCGAGAACTACATTAAGGGTAGACCTGTCTGTGGAGTGCTCAGCCACTTGCACGTTAATTTCATGAGCAGGCTGTTCCGTTGATCGGATCAACTGGAACCCTCGACGTCATAAGCGACGGAACGCCAATAACAAATTTTATAAACGATTCAAAATGAATTTCTGAGCTTAATTAGTCAGAGTAACTATCTACATGACACACTAGAGCTAATTTGGTGTAATGACATTCAACATGATTATCAATAAATACCTAATTTAAAATGATTACACATTAAGTAAAACAGTTAATGCTTCGGCAACTAAGTTTAAAATTGGCTTAGAAGGAATAACAATAACAAAATATGGCCAAAGTTGACTCTCTTACTCGTTTAAATGCTTAAAACAATATTAATCAGCGATATATATATATATATATATATATGGGAGAATTTACGGAAAAAAAACAACAACAGACGAGGACAGGTGGTGTAAACAACAAAAGGATGTATTAGTTTAACGTTCGGGAATAGGAAAGTCTTTAACGTTTCGAGCTACTCTGTTCAACAGAAAGAAAATGAGAAAAACAAGGAGAAAACAAGGAGAAAAAAATTAAATGTCGTGGTCAGCGATTTACAAAAAGAAAATAGAAACTACACGTGGAAATGTAAGGGGAAAGTAAGAAGTAAAAAACGAAAATGACCTACCAAGCTACCTCCATCATCTCACAATCAATGGAAGAATTTACTTCCGAGACTTAACCCTCATGATGGATACTTCAAGTATTCAACTAGACACAACTTAACTAGACAACGTAACTTCACCCTCCACCCACATTAGAGTATTAAAAATAAATTTAACCCAAGCCACATCAACCATAGACAATATAACAACCGTCAGTACAACCATAATCTAGTCCGCTACACAGTCACTCCACCACAAACATACTACCAGAGACACACTTTACACCCATTTTCTCCTCAGCAAACCAAACACAATACGGACTTTCCACAACAACCCACCTACTACAACCATTTTTTTAGACCTAAATCAGAGAAATAGAGATGTGAAATGGAACTAAATCTACAAGAACAACCGAAAATAACTTATCAAAGAAAATCCTAAGTATTACACGGAAGAATGTTTTCATTGCGCTTACGAGGGGTTCTTGAAAAGTTCCTGGTTTTAAGGGTATCGCGAAAGACCTAGTTGGAGGCCCAGCCTTCCGAGTTCTTTTACAGGACTTAGAAAAACTGAAAGACCCCTACAGTAACAGTATGAATCTTGGAAGGGAATATGTTGGATAAAATCATAATTAACTGATCATCCTGTATTTTCTCTTACCCACAGCTAGGAACTTTTCAGCACCTCCACATTCTCTTAGCTTGGGAAACGGACAGGATAGTCACCTTTAAATACCTTTACCTCACAAGTATGCAAGATGGCAAGCTACCGGCTAGAGACAAGTACGTATCTTTCCAATCACACCTTACTCATTTCATAATAAAGATATGTGATACTACGAGGGAGCTACATACTAGCTACACGTGATAGACCTAGCGGATAAATAGTCCTCAAGCACACAATATGGTCTTACATATCTTATAATATATGTGCATCTCTCTTATATATGAGCCATACATACAAACATACATACATACATACATACATTCATACATACATACATACATACATACATACATATAGATACAAAATATTAATGCTTGAATGATAACACGCAAAAGTTAGCTACCCCTAGATATGACTATTTCTTACAAAATCAGTAACAATTGAAATATGTGTGAGTAACTGTTTGAAACTTTCCTCTCCCGTCTTTATAAATTAACATTTAATGCAAATGCCATTGATTTATATGGTTTTCCAAATATCTAAGCGACAATCAGGAAAGGCTAGGATTTTCAAGCAAAGAAACAGACAGTACATATGCAATTGGCTTGTATAAACTTTATATGGATGATTAATATTCAAATCTTTCTCAAAGTTCGTTATATAATAGATATCGTTTTTTTTTTTTTTTCAATTTTAGTGATAGAACTTCTGCTCGTCTGTTAGAATCTACCTTGATCCTACTGAGAGGAACTCTAATACATGAAAAATGTATACAAACATACATGGTTTTAGCTCTTTCGTTCTTGTAATGGGCGACTATTCATCGAAATTACACCACCGTTAATGAGACATGCATATCACGTAACGAAATGAGCTTTTTTTAGTGATTTTTCCAGATCGCATTCATTAAAGAAACCATCGATTCCAGATCTTTTATTCAGTGTTGAATTCGTCGCGTAAAGAATCTCTATACAGAACATGGCTGATAACTATGTCATCATTAACATCAACAATTGCTTTGTTGATAATATCGAAATATCGCTGTTGGAGAGATATTTTGAAGTAAAAAAACATAATCATATATTCACATACAAATTTTAAGCAAAGAAAGATATTGTCTGACATTATTTGGCGTAGAAATTCAGCTTCTATGCGAAAAAAAAATACTATAATGTTACTGCAAATTTATGTTCCAAAGGTGCCACTGTGTTTATAGTGGTATCATGGATCTTAGAGTTGCATCACGTTCTTAATACAGACCTGCATATATATACATACATACATACATACGTACATACATACATATATATATATATATATATATATATATATATATATATATATATATATATA
>NC_068983.1:117085654-117086317 GCF_001194135.2 Octopus bimaculoides
GAGAGAGAGAGAGAGAGAGAGAGAGAGAGAGATAGACAGACAGACATAGTGATGTTGACAGACTTTTCCTCAGAAGAAATTAAGGCGGTAGAAGCCTGAGATCAGTGCAGACCGACTTCGAATGCCATATGGTGTCACTCAGGCAGCACCTACTAAACAACAGTACCAAAAATAAATATATAAATTCAGTGCTGAAAAGTGAAGTGAGCAACATTGTACGAGTTGGCAGTGAACGTCTCAAGAAGCACGGTCGTTCTGATGATCTCCTATAGAGTCCCAAAACGGCTGGGCTCTCTTACCTCAGAGAAGACCTGGATGGAAAGCACTCAGCATACAGAAAAGAGTATACATTGGTATGTTGTCCGGAAGCTTGAAGAAGACAGTAGAATTGACACGAAGCGCAGCCTGTCTTGGACGCAAGACCACTACGTCACATCACACTTTGAAGGCCATGCGTTTGCAATCCAGGAATAGGAGATTGCTACAAAGTACCTGGTGAATAAGAGAAACAGTGATGCCCTTGTAATCTCAAGGTTTAACCGCATGTGTTGTCTATGTTATGTTTCTGTGGAAGATATCACGCATGTGATTAGCAGCTGATCTAAAATGTCGTCACGGTACTACCTCCCTATGCGGCACGATGTTGTTGCTAAAACAATTTAC
>NC_068983.1:117086327-117087925 GCF_001194135.2 Octopus bimaculoides
ATTCAGTGCTGAAAAGTGAAGTGAGCAACATTGTACGAGTTGGCAGTGAACGTCTCAAGAAGCACGGTCGTTCTGATGATCTCCTATAGAGTCCCAAAACGGCTGGGCTCTCTTACCTCAGAGAAGACCTGGATGGAAAGCACTCAGCATACAGAAAAGAGTATACATTGGTATGTTGTCCGGAAGCTTGAAGAAGACAGTAGAATTGACACGAAGCGCAGCCTGTCTTGGACGCAAGACCACTACGTCACATCACACTTTGAAGGCCATGCGTTTGCAATCCAGGAATAGGAGATTGCTACAAAGTACCTGGTGAATAAGAGAAACAGTGATGCCCTTGTAATCTCAAGGTTTAACCGCATGTGTTGTCTATGTTATGTTTCTGTGGAAGATATCACGCATGTGATTAGCAGCTGATCTAAAATGTCGTCACGGTACTACCTCCCTATGCGGCACGATGTTGTTGCTAAAACAATTTACAATGCCATCCGCAAAAGAAGACTGTCCTGAAGTAAACTTAGAACATTCCTCTATTATGGAGTACATTCATAAACACTAACTAGAGGAATACTGGTGGAATATTCCCATCAATATTTCTGCCAAATGTAAATATAACAGGCTGGATATTGTTGTTTGGAACAGAGGGGCAAAGGTATGTACCATCATAGAGGTCAGCTGCCATGCAGATATAAATATCTATTTGAAAATCAAGGAGAAAGAGGATATCTATGGACAACTGCTTCGAAACCTCCAGCTTTTATATCCAGACTATGAATTCATATTATTATCAAAAATAATTGGAGCACTAGGTTTTGTCAGTAAATGCTTAAAGGAGAATCTGGATAAACTGGGATTTTCAGAAAGAGAAATCAACTGGCTAATTCGTACATTACAAGTGTAAACTGTGAGTGGAACATTAAAGATATGCAAAACTTTTCTCAAGTTCCAAATGTGAATTTGTCTGTGTTAACTACATCTCAAAGATGGAACGTTGTATCTTTGTGGATGATTTATAATAATTAAAAATTAGAAGGCATAAACATACATACGTGCGTACATATGTGTGTGTGTGTATATATACATACATACATACACACATATATACACATTTATACACACGCATGCCTACACACACACACACACACACACACATCACACACACACACACCACACACATACACACACACGTGCGCACACACACATCACACACACACACACACCACACACATACACACACACGTGCGCACACACACACAGGTGCAGTATGGCTTATTCAAGTTGTTCGCTTTATTACTACAAGTTCTTGAATTCGAACTCTGAGCGTGTATCTTTTATAAATTGCATTCAACCAATGTCTTGGCTCGTCACATTCCATCTTAGCAAACGTATGTAGCAGCCCTTATTAATTTGAAACAAATATATATATATATGCATATGTATTTAACAATGCATGTTTCTGTGGAGATCAAACATTTCCACAACTATATATATGTACATGCACGCACACATATTCATTTGTGGATATGTGTGTGTATATATATGAGCATTTACTCACTACTCTCTCTCCTATCTCTCTCTCTCTATCCTCTCTCATTTGC
>NC_068983.1:117087935-117090280 GCF_001194135.2 Octopus bimaculoides
ATATATATATTTATATATATATACACAGGGAGAGGGAGCAGACAGACAGACAGACAGACAGAGAGTAGAGAGTAACTACCTGTACATACACATATACTAAAAAAACATGGGTACGTATAAATATAGGTATAATTGTGGAAATCTTCGACTTTCAAAGAAACAGGCATTGTTAAATGTATATGCACACACACATACACACACATACATATGTATATATACGTACATATATATATATATATACACATACATAGATACACACACACACACACACACATATATAAATATACACGGTGGTGCATCAGCATGGCCGCAGCTCTGAGCTGAAACTATAAAAAAAATATATATATATATACATATATACACATATGCATATGCATAGATATCATTGTGGATGTGAAAAGTTTGCTTCCCATTTATGTGGTCTTGAGTTCAGTTCCATTGTTCAGTATCTTCTGCAAGTGTCTAATATGCTTTCAGATTCTGAGTAAATTTGGTAGACAGAATCTGAAGGAATCCCGTCGTGTTTGTGCGTGCCTGTGTGAGTGTGTGTGTGTGTGTGTGTGCGTCTTTGTATTTCACACCCACCTCCGCATTGCCCTAGCATTATCAACAACCACTTTTAAAACTCAATATTATTCTTTTCTTTTATTCTTTTACTTGTTTCAGTCATTTGACTGCGGCCATGCTGGAGCACCGCCTTTAGTCGAATCAAATCGACCCCAGGACTTATTCTTTGTAAGCTTATTATTCTATCGGTCTCTTTTTGCCGAACCGCTAAGTTACGGGGACCTAAACACACCACAATCGGTTGTCAAGCGATGTTGGGGGGTCAAACACAGATACACAACATATACACACATGCATATATTTATACATATATACGACGGGCTTCTTTCAGTTTCCGTGTACCAAATCCACTCACAAGGCTTTGGTTGGCTCGAGTCTATAGTAGAAGACACTTGTCCAAGGTGCCACAGAGTGGGACTGAACCCGGAACCATGTGGTTGGTAAGCAAGCTACTTACCACACAGCCACTCCTACATGTACTCGTAATAAATTCTATTACTAAACTCAGCCGGGGTGGTTTTAAGTATTCACTGCCATCTTTCTTTTATTTGAAGCATGAAATAATCATAGAGTAATATCAATTAATAAAGAATGACAACAGAAGTTATGAATCGCGTCCATTAGCTTGATCCTCGATACGCTATACGAAACTATACACCCAGAGTCGAGTGCAAGTGTGAAATCATAAAACTTCGTCAATAGCTTAACTGAACATAAAATGTCTATTCACGAAAGACTTTACTCACATAGATACATAAATGCGTTCATAGTAATATACAGAAATGTGTGGTCCCAGATTCATAATCTGATTGATTCCACTTGAAATGATGGACGCCGTAGAAATTAAATGATAAGCTGTTTAATGTATCTCAGAATTTCCGGAAGTAAATCAAATACGGCTGACAGTAATACACCACTTTTAACGTGGGCATTGGTGCTGTCGGCAAAATGCTGAGAGATAAATGTCGCCATATACAGATATATACAACCAGCAGACCATATATATAAAATGTACGAACATAATCGTACCCACATTCATATAAGTTACAATACAGCTAATAATGTACGAATGAACATATATAAGTGCGATTATTTGTGTGCGGGTGTATGTATGTATGTGTATACGTGTCTGTGTATGTGTGTATATGTGTGTGTGTGTCCGCGCGTGCTAATGATACGTATACATATGTATATTGTTAAGGCAATTAATACAAAAACAAAGAAGACAATACAAGGAAAACGAATTTGAAGAAAGATTTGACGTTTCTGATGCTAGTACTTCACCAGAAGATAAATATAGAGTAGAAAAATAAAGAAGGAGATTAAGTGACCAGAGAGGGGGGGGCAGAGAGAAAGATTAGGTGGAGTACAGAGTGCGGGGAAATGAAATTATGAGACCCACATAGATATTAAAATGTTATGAAAACAATCACCACAAAAGAAAGAAAACGAGGCATATTTATATTCATATGTCTATATATGTATACACTAACAACAATAGACTGAGTGACTCAATGAACAATTATAGCACTCAATATACGTGTAAGTTACAGATTGTCTTTCTTGGTTGTGTGGAGGTATAGGAGATACAAAATTTGCCAATGTTTGACAATTTACGTCGCAGTTAGTATTCATTGATCCAAATATAGACCATTCCCTGTGAGGGAATTGTATCATTAGTTCAGTGATATATGTGCGTAGGCATGTGTGTATGTATGTATGTATGTATGTATGTATGTATGTATGTATATATATATATATACATACACATGCACATA